>NC_056743.1:1374686874-1374784374 GCF_019279795.1 Protopterus annectens
TGGCCATGTATATGAACAACCACATACGGGAGGTACCTGTACCATTTGTATACAGGGGTTGTGTGCATCATTATGACGAGGAATCTGGATGGGGTATACAATTTGTGGACATGTACTATTTGGGAGATGGTTATGGGGAAGCTTCATGGGAACATGTGAATGGTATAAATTCCTGATAATGCACGTGGGGAGATGTGCATCATGATCAGGTGTTTACTCCCGGGTCATAGGTTCTGCAGGACCGGCTGGAGGCGGAGCAGAGTTGTGGACAACTACTGCTAATGTAAATTGTGCCCAGTTGCCTATGGGGTTGGACATTGTGGTGTGCCACCAAGTCTAATCTTTAGAACAGACACTTATCCCATGAGGGATGGCCAAAAATTGTGGACACCAATGACTCCAATTCTTTTGGCTTTATGAAAATGAGGGAGGGTTATACATGCAAGGGATACCTAGTTTGCAAGCCTGAGACTGCCTAGGGTGAGACTGCCTACTAGATATGGGTAGGGGGCACTTTATGCAGATATGGCTGCGCCAAGCTAGCAGCCCAAGTATGGGTGGTTTTGGTGGACGTTCAGCAAGGGGGGTGGTGTGCTGTGGAGGGTATGATGGGTATTCAATTAGGTATCTGGGTGTGTTGGGGTTGGATGGCTCAGTTCAGGCCAGACCATTATATGGGTGTGAGCTGGTAACGTTTCTGTACATGTGTATTGCACATTTTAATGTTCATATGTTTGTGGGATTGTGTTCTGCAGTATGGCCTGTCAGGGTGTATTGCAAATGTGAATGTATGTTCTTTGGTTTCCTTTCTAATTCCCCCACTGCTCCATCGTACACCTCCAGTTCACCTACTGTACATCTGACCCAGTCTCCCCTTGGCAAATTATTACATTACCCATCACCCCCCCATATTCTACACACACCATCCATCCCTTCTCTGGTTGATGGCCCATAGCACATACAACAGAACACATTGCGTATTCTACATATCTATGGTACCAGTATGGTTGTGAGGACAACCCTGGCATATTTGATCTTCCACAAGCTGTAATTCACGCACATAAGTACACGCAAATACTTATCTTTCATGACATGGTAGGTAGACCCGGGTAATACCCCTTCATCTTTGGGCCGTCCAGACTGGGACGACTTAGACTGCGAATGGGCAGATATTGGGCGAATGCTCTGACCATTGGTAAGGTTGCCACCTTTTCAAATGGCCAGAGTGGGACATTTTTGGGACACACACATCAGATTTTACAGGACGACACATACCCACAGTCAGTACAAAGGATAGTGCTTTACTTTTATGCCTAAGTGAAAGCTTATTTTTGTAGCAGTTTAGTTGCTTATTCTGTTTCTTGTAACATTTAGGCATTTTAGATACAGAAATAACTATTTTATGGATTTATTACATAAAATATGGGACATAATTATGTCCTACAATCGCATGACATTTGCCATTTTTAATATTTTTGGTAAGGACACAACTGCCCAGAGAGGGACTGTCCCTCAGAAAGTGGGACAGGTGGTAACCCTAAACCATTGGGCTAGGCTTAGCAAAGGGCAGCTGTGCGCAAACACACTGTGTTTCGCTTCCACTTGGTATAACAATCAACACTACAATGGAATACGGGCACGGGGTTTTAAATGTTATTTGTTCAAGGGACAGGGGCTCAATATTCAGCTACACGTCTTTGTGTTTACTTTTTATTTTGGGTGTTCGTGAAACTCTTGTATGCTTTGCATACATTTCAGTATCCAGAGACAGTGACAGGAGTGATTACTATTAGAGGCAGGCTATACTAGTCAGCATTTTAGGTTGCGTGTCTGCAGCCAACATGTTCACGCCTCCGTGCAGCACTTAGACACACCCCCTGCACTCACGCATGTTTCCTATGCACGTAGATGTTGCAGCAGTGAGCCTTCATTAATATGCATGTGGTGCTGCTGCGCCATCTCTACGCCACATGGTTGTTGCAAGGCTAATGCCGTCCTTGCACCAAGCTTCATGAATCCTGGGGATTGTCAAATTACACAGTACTATAGTCAAACAGGATGAGTAACAATTAAAGCATGGGAAGTAAATAGTTGTGGTTTGACAAATATGTGCTAATCTTAAATTCAAATGGGAGAGTATAGCTTAAGTTTAAGAGTTTCATGGATAGTACAGGAAGTAAGTTGTTCATGCTAAGTATTAGTTAAACATTACTAAGGAGGCTGGTTGTGGTCAGGGAGGGTGTGAACAGTGACAGGTCTGGTATTTTTTTTAAGTAGTCATTGGTAGCTAGTTTAAATTGTTTGGGATGTGTAAGGTTCCTTATTTCTAGTGGGAGTTTGTTCCTTGCAATAGAGAGGTGGTAGCTATATAAGGTGCAGCCAGTTTTAGATGTTGGTTTGTAAAACTTTAATAGGTCTTGGATTGCACTTTGGAGATGTCTTGTAGGAGAATAGTGGGAGATGAGAGTTGATGGAGCTGGACAGAAAGCTGGTTGATACAGACTGGAGTGTATAATTTGGAGCTGAGGTTGGAGAAGCAGGTGAGGTAGTTCGAGCCAGTTCAGGTATTTTAGGGAGAGACAGTGATGAAATTTATATGTTTGTTGAGCTGCAAATCTGGCTATCTTGTGATAAGTAGATTCTAGTTTGGTAAGTAGGGAGGAGTTCAGATTAGTGAGTACTTCAGAACAGTAAGTTAGACAAGGTAGAAGAAAGGCATGAGTGAGAGTATGCCTGGCTGCAGCAGTGAGGAATTTGTTATTCCTGTACAGAAGTCCTAGTTTCTGATGGGTTTTTGTGATGCAATTGTTAATGTGTATGTGAAGATACGCAAAGGCTACCAGCCTAGCTAGATAGAATTTTGTAGATAATTCTGTCATTTGTAAATATTAATGTAAGCCACAGGCTTGTTCTCTTAAATGTGAAAAGACTGTATTGGATGTTGAACTGGAAAAAATGTAACAGTGCACTCTGCTGTAAGAAAGCTGATAAGTCAAGCATTGTGAAATTCTTCGATCTAAAATTCAGAGCTGAGATGTCTAGAGGGAGCCATTCTGCCTATTGTTTTGAGGCCAGAGTTAATGGCTAGAATTTACATGTATAATTTATTTTATTGCTCTGGCTTCCTGACTAGCTGCAAGATCAAAAGGGCTATTGACCTCTGAGTTTCTGTTAGCCTGGGAACCAGAAAGAAATGATATAATCTGAAATGAATCAGTGGTACTGTGTGATCAATTTAAAGACAGAAAGAATGAGGGCATTTAGCATTGTCTGGAGAACATCCAACTCACCAGCACTCTGCCTGTGTTCTATATGTAAGTTTGTTTTAGGACTGTGTTTTTTCTTAAAGATAGCTAGGGACTAGGAATATTAAATTAGTTTTTTTCTGTATTGATGTCAGAACTTTTCTACTGTATTATTTTAAGTATTTCTCTGTGATCTCTGAACTCTTGACTAGCACTGTGTAGTAAGAAGTATTGTCTTGTATTTTTATTGCTTGTTATTAAATATTTTAAACCTTTCAACTGTGGCTGTTTTGTGTAGAGATAATTTAAGGTATAGAATACATTGCATGCATATATTGATACTGGCTAAGCCACTCCAATAAGCCTTGACTGTTCAGTTGCACTTACCATTTGGATAGTAATATTGCACAGTATAATTAAACACCCTTTCATAAGGACCTTTTAGTAGCTTATAAATATTAGTGGGTGGTGGAAAGTGGTACTACTGTACAGTCTGGGTAAAAGGGGCACAGCTGGAGAACCTGTGCCAGTCTTCCCCAGGAGTGTCTATGTGGTTGTATATAAATCTTATCTCAAAGTGTATGTGTGTCAGCTACTTGGGCAGGGGCACGAAGCACTGGTTGGCTAGAGAGGGTGCTGGAGGTTTTAGCTTGCCCACTAGGCTGAGATCTGGACCCTATAGCTGTGCTAGTGGGGAGTCTTATTGGGGACATGGAGAGAAAGGGAGAAACCAGCCCCAGACTGACTGTGATCTCTATGTGCTCTTAAGGGAAATTGAGCTTTACTGAGTGTGTATTTATTATCCTTTCCCTATATGAATGCCCCTCACTGGTGTTAGTGGAGAGGATTGAGGCTCATTGATTGCTGGGCCAGTGCATGGGCATCACAGTGTAGATCAAATTTTAGTTGATTGTCAATGGTGATGCCAAGTAGCTTTGTGTTGATTCAAATTCTACAGGAGTATTGTTTAGGGATGTTATTGAAAAGGAAGATTTGATGTGGTTACCAGATTTAAGAAGAAAGAGTAGTAATTTTGTTTTTTTAGGGTTGAGGATAAGCCTTTTTTTGAGCCATGTCTCAGTGAGTTAAAGCATGTCTGGGTAGTTGATAAGAGTTCAGAGGGGGATTTGGCAATAGTGATGACTGTAGAGTTATCTGCATATTGGACAACAGTAGACTGAGGATAAGAGGAGTAAAGTGAGTTGGTAAAGATATTAAAAAGTAGAGGTCCAAGAATGGATCCTTGGGGGACACCAATCTTTACATGAAGGGGGAAGATAGTGCAGAATCCCATCTGACTGACTGCTGCCTATCAGTAAGATAGCTGGAGAACCATGCTACTGTATCAGAGGAGAAATTAAGGTCTGTAAGTTTATTAAGTAGCAAAGAGTGAGAGGTAGTGTCAAAAGCCTTTGAAAGGTCAAGGAATAAGCAAGATATGAGTTTGTGATCATCTCTGGTACAGTAATAGTGTTGAGAAAGGATAGAAGAGCTGTGGTGGTACTATGCTTGGGAAGGAAACCATACTGAGTAGGAGTGAGCAGTTTTTCTTGTATGAGATAATCCATAGTTTGCTTGTGTATGCATTTCTCTAGGATTTTTGAGAGAGGGGAGAGGATAGTGATAGGTCTGAAATTAGATATTTCTGCGGAGTTACCTCCTTTGTGAATAGGAAGAATGTAGAACTATTTCCAGATAGATGGAACTTTAGATTCAGAGATGTAGTGATTTATTAGGATAGATAAAGACATAGCAAGGGAGTGTGCAGCAGTCTGTAGAAAATATGAAGCCTGCTTGCTTTATTATTATGCTTGTAGTCACCTTCCAGTTTTATGTTGTTGCATTAATTTACTCATTTACTGTATTTTTGTTATAATTTGCTCTTTATATTAATTTTTGTCATATTTGTGGAGCTTTTTTCCCCGTGCCTCCACTGAAAATGGGTTTCTGACCCAGTGGGCTTTCACGGTTAACAAATGCCAATAAATAAATAAAGTAGTACTAAATATCTAGCATCAGAATTAGAAATATTTTCTGTATTGTGGTAGGCAATTGAGTATTATGAATGGCCACACACATGGCGTGGGAGATTCAGAGACATACAGAGCATGATCAGATGAGGTTCAGCAACCCATATCATATGCTAATAGTCATATAACAACATGGTAATGCTCAACGTTACTAAAATGGAGGATCTGAGGTTAAAGATTATGGTAGAGTAATGCAGAAGCTGGTGAGCTAAGAAGAAGGTACATTAACAGTAAAGGTTACCAGTGCATCAACTGTCAAGTGGTCTATAATGCATAGGGTGTAAGTGACAATGTTTTTTTGCATTTGACCCAGGTAGTACTCACAACTCCTACATATTACACACATGTGACTTATATTGTTGGTTTGGGTGGGGTGATTTTTCCAGGAACATTTTACTGGTAATGCCAGAAATGGCCTGGGGCCATAGTTGATGATATCCACCAGAAATCTGCAAACTGTGGCAGACAATGGCTACAACACTGTCTTTCAAAAATGTGGGTCATTGCTGAGGTTATATTTGGCCTGCTGAAAGCCAGTATATCTAGAGGTATCCTGCAGTATGACCCCGGCATACATACCTGCTGTTTTCTGTCTGTCTTGTATTAATTGACATAATATTTAGAAAAAGTTGCAGCAGGGAGTATGTATGAATGAGGAAGAAATCCAAACACACCAGGCAGTCCAGGGTGAGTGTGATGAACACACAGTGGAGGGAGGAGCCAGCAGCAGGTGAGGACTATAGACCACCTGAGAATGTGACATACAATGGTTACAGTTCTCAGATGCACTCCATTGCCCCAAATAGATCTTCTGCCTATAAGGTAAGGTGTACCCTCTGGTGGTAGTTGGGGTGGTGGCCTTTTCTGTTCTGAACTGGAAATTACAGATAAATACGTTTGTTGAGAGCGACCATCTGAGTGGCCACAAGATGTGTGTGTGTGTGTGTGTGTGTGTGTGTGTGTGTGTGTACGTGCATGTGTGTGTGTGTGTGTGTGTGTGTGTGTGTGTGTGTGTGTGTTTTAATAAGTTTTCTGTGCCTTTATAAAGTTGGCCTGACTTTGCAGTGTTGCTTGTTACCCAGCAGGTTTTATCAGTGCCTTCTATAGATGCAAAAATCTAGAATTCACATTTTCTCTATAAAACTATCTTTGGAACCTCCCCAGTCTCCAACTGTGTAAAGAGAAATTATCTTGCTTAGTGATAAACATTGTCCCTCAGGTTTTGCATTAGATACTCCTGCTTTTATTCTGTACTCCTTCAGCAACATTTTGATCAAGAAAAAAAGTGCATATATCCATGGATTTGAACTCTACTGCCTGGATATGGACATCCTAACACAATGCAGAAATTGCTCATGTTAACTGACAACCAACTAATTTGTACATAAGCTAAGTTATGTGAGAGATGCACTTACACAATGCCAGTGGAGGCAAAACTCTCACATAGAAGCACTTGTAATACCAGTTGAGTTGTCATAAATGCAGAAAATACATACACCACATGCAGTATTGATGAGGCAATAGACCCACATATGTTCTGGCTCTTAAATGTAATCTTCCTAAACCCAAAACACCTCAGATATATTGCACCTAAAAGACATTTCCTCAAAATTCCCCAAAACACTCCATCAAAACAGCACCTACCACAACACATACAGCTACATCTCACTAAGACCACCAATGCTACAGAAGCTCAGTAGTAACTAGTAACTGATCAGGAATCCAGACAGGCCACCCAAAACATCTGACCACACAAGCAGAAACTTGTTGTAGCTTCTGTAAGCCAAATGGAACACAAAGGTTTAGTAAAATGCCCAAACTAAATAATAATTGAATAAAAAAGTTCCTCTAATAAAACTAACTGTAAACTTTATTTAAACAACAAAAATAAAACCAAAACACTGAAAACTTTCATCCATGGTGATCAGGACTTTATCAGAGTTTGTTAAACAACAGCTCCACCTTCATTTTGCAATATGAAAAAGCCAGTCAGGAAACATCAATTAAGCTGCAGCTAAATGAAACCTTGGTCTCTTAAAGGAAACTGCCAATGAAATTTTAAAAACCTGAACAATGTATCAAAGTCTAACATAATTGTTTTGTTGCATTCCAAGCCATTAAACTATCATATCAGGTCATATAAAAATATAGACATGTGGGATAGCTCCATAAAAATAGCTCTCCTCTATAAAACACACTAAAATGTCAAATATATAAAATATAAAAAGTATAATAAATATAAAATATATACATCTATTTAAACAGAATACAGAATAAACAGTTAAAATTCAGGTCCAGTTCTATAAGAATGTACACTTGGTTGTTAACATAATGGTTAAGGTGTTTCCTTACAAGCACAATGTGTGAGGTTTGATTTTTATATGGGATAACTGGCTAGGCCTAAAAAGGCAGCCAACCTAGTATAAAACTATGAACCTATGAAAATATTTTGCTCCTTAAAAATAAACGTACTTTACTAGCCCTGTCCTTGAGAATACTTGTAATAGATAATTAGTCATTCAGACTTGGTGGTTGGCATGCATTTAATCTAAGTTGCCACATTAATTCCTTCATTTCTAGCTTAACATCAGCATCATCCTCTCTAACAGCCTTAAAGACCCGATCAATAGTAAAAAATATGAATCTTTAAAAATTAGAAAAAGATACTGAATGTTTGTAGAATGCATTAGTAGGGTTCCTTTTTTAATATCATAAAGGTGTTCCCTTACGCACTCCTTCAATTTACAGATAGATTTCCTTACATAAAATGCTGTGCACTTTTCACAACTGACTACATAAATCACCTGAACTGTGTCACCGTAACATCTACTTGGACAAGGCAGTGCTCAAAGGGAATTTTCAACAGCTAAATAAGGACACTCATGTACGTATCTCTATAATTTGCATCTCCTACATTTGGATATATGATAGACTCTGTTAATAGTAAAATTATCAACGCTGCTTTCCATTAAATTTTTAATATTAGGGCCTTTGCTAAAAAACACTAAAGGCTGTCCTCCAAAAAACAAAATTCATTTCACTAGAAAAAAATAGAATCCCATAATTGTTTGATCATGTTCACATATTTTGTTATTTCCTGGTTAAAGGGTATCACAAAAGTTACTGTCCTGTCTTTATTTGTTATTCCAATAATATAGGTACCATTGTCAGATAAAGAATTAGGGGCTGGTAATTCAATAAGGGGGTAAACTTAGTTGCTCCACCTTTAAAAAGTTTGTCATTCACTGATGCTAATACATAGCCAGGGTATCCTCTATCCCAAAACGTGTTCCATAAATAAAGAATTTCTCTTTCAAAATTACTGTTATTACTTATTAATCTAGATAATGTTACCATTTGCCCATTTACGATTTCCTTCTCCTGGTGAAAGGTGTGGCAATTGTCGAAATGTAGATATGAATTAAAAAAGGTCTTTTTTCTATAAATATTAGATATGAATTTGTTTGAATTCCTATCTTTTGCCACATCACATCTAAGTAGTTGATCTGGTTATTATTATAATGGAATGCGAATCTTAAAAAGTCCGTATTAGCCTAAAAATAATTAATGAATTATTTTAGCTCTTCAACAGTGCCATTCCGTAAAATAAGAATATCATCCAGGAATCTAAAATAATTGTGAATCAAGGGATAAAAATAGAAATTCAGTTTCAATAATACCATCAACCAATTCAGAAACAATGGTAAAAATAGTCTCTGTCGTCTTTCTAGACATGTCAAAGACTTTTGATACAGTCTCCCACCCCACACTATTAAATGCACTCTCCAAATTGAATCTCAGCCCCTCTGAACTTCAGTGGTTCTGAAGCTATCTACAGGACCATCAATCATCTGTAAAATGGCTTATTGTCCTATCGCCCCCTCTTCCAGTCACACTAGGAGTACCTCAAGGCTCAGTTCTTGTGCCACTACTCTTCACTATTTTTGCAAACAACCTCCATAGTACTACCCCACTGGCTTCCACTATTCAATATGCAGATGACACAACACTTATATGTGCCGCTAATAACCTGCAACACCTCCATGATATAACACAAAAATCATTCTCAGATACCGAGCTATGGCTCTCTAACCATCAGCTCATACTCAACCCCAATAAAACAAAACTCATGATCTTCCAACCCACAAGATCCTCCACCCCACAGCACCTTCTACATTACAGCAAGGAATTATACTAAAATGAATGCCAATTCACAAACAAAACTACTAAGTGTAATAATAGATAAGAACCTAAGATTTGACCTACATATAGTACAAACAATTAAGAAAGTTCACAAAAAAGGTACTTTTTACAGAAATAAAAAGTATCTAACTAACACCTCTATTGTTGCCATTGCTAGAACCCATCTTCTATCAATTCTTCTGTATGCTTCTTCAATTCTCACCAACCTTAAAAAGACATATTTAGTTAAACTTGAAACATGCTACAATAAAATAGCTAAATTTGCAACAGACTGCCCACATCATACCCACCACTGTCACTCCTTAAAAAACTCTCCTGGTTAGAACTCCCACAACTTATATCCTATAACCAATTAACTTTGGCACACAATCTAGTATATCAACCTGAAAAAAACCCTGCCCTTCTAAATATTCTCCAGCCCCATACCACAAATAGAAGTCTTCATTCAACAAATAAATCTGTACTGCAAGTGTCCAAATCCACTAATATGACAGGGGACTCACTATTTTCTCATCATGTAGCAACAAGGTGGAATTCACTACCTCACAGCATCAAACCCCCCACAAATACCAACCAATTCAAAAAGATTCTTAAAAATTATCTTAATGATACTTGGTTTTGTTCCTGTACTACTCCAACCTAGCTAGATTTAATAGCTTCTGGTCATACTTTTTCTTCTTCCCTGACCATATCATAATCTATGGCCTCTGTTATGTCTAGATAGTCTCTAACCTCATCTTTTTTCTATCCAATTTCCCCCCTACAAACCCTTCCTCAGCTTACTTTGAGAAACTACAATGTCTACACTACAATAAAGAATTATATCAGATGACTGTATAATACAGATGTCAGCTATAATAGCATAAAATGTAATTTCTGGTATACTGTATGTCTTGTATATTTTTGTATAATTTCTTGTATAAGTTTTGTATAATTTCTTGTAAATATTTGTATAATCTCTCTATGTAGAGCTTTTCTCCCAAGGCCTCCGCTAAAAATGGGTCTTATCCCAGTCGGACATCCATGGTAAACAAATGTAAACTAAATAAATAAATAAATAAATAAATAAATAAATAAATAAATAAAATAAACTTGGTGAATTAACATGTAATAATAGGAAGTGTTAGACAGGGCAAGGATTTATTAAAAAAAATTACCCTAAGACTGTTAGCCTGTGATGTGATGAAGTAGAAGAAATTAATCTTTGCTTGCCACTTATTACTGATACTTTCATATTTATGTTCATATTTTCATAACTTAGAAACTTACATGCTGTTGCGATGTGTGTTGTGATGCACCAATGTGGGAGACAGGACAATTCACTGCCAATGCTCCTTTATATTACACTATACCAGAAATGTTTGTTAGTAATTATGAAAATAACCAATAACCATATGTACTTCAAATACTAACTGACTTGCAAACTATTTATTTATTTATGAGGTGAAACCTTAGATGTTGTAAAAGTAAACTGTCTTTGAATTTTGGACTGTAAGATGCACATCTTGAGAGATACCCAGTATTATTTGTTTTGCTAATCATACAATTAAGGATATGTTTTCACATTTATCTAAATATTTTAGTAAACATGCTCATAGAGGAATGTCTTGTCATGAAAAAAGATTATGTCTGGTTAAAAGAAATGTTCTGACAATGTATGTCCAATTTCTAAAGTTTTCAAGATATGAAAATCTGTTTGTGAAGGTTTAGGAAAAATGTAATTTCTGGTCTGTGTGCACTATTATATACTAGTGTATTTATGAAAAGACCATGAAAACAGTGACTGCTATCACTGTAAAGAATATTTCTCACTAATAACATTGCTATCTGTACAGTTTAATAGCTGCTATTGTTCACATGTTATTTACATTTGTTTATCTTATGCTTATTTTTCCAAAATATCTCTTGACTGCATTATGTGTGTAGACTTTTAGAGGCATGATATTCTATACCACATAGGTGTTAATGAAATATGTTATCAGATGGTTAATATTTCTTATTGTCTCATAAATACTCTTCTATTTAAACTGTGCTTCATGTTACAGTATGATACCAATGATCTTTATGTAATTTCATGTAGTTCATTCAAATAAAGTACATGTAATTTATTTCTTCATAACAATTAGAGAGATACACAGTCAACAAAGCGGTCATAACTGTTAGGTTTTGGACTTGCTATGTATCAAAGTATGTTATGCTGTTATTATTTGGTCATTTTTAAACACTCTTTATCTGACTTCACAGGACCGGTTTGCATATGTATGTGAATGAGTTAAGTTGGAATACTTTGTCTACTGTGCTTGTGGGAAACAGTTTTGAAATAAGTGTCTTGGGTAATTATTATTTTTATTAACTTTTGACACAGATATCCAAGAAGGATACAGTCAATAATTTAGCTATAATACTTTTCAGGATATTTGTGGATAAGAATGTCTGACCCTGATGAGTTGATAAAGTTAAAAAGTCATTACCCTTCCCAGGATTCAATAAACTCCCATGTAGGAATAGTGTTATTACTATGCGGAGTGAATGGTGTTCACGTTCACATACCCTTCTCAGCAGCACAACTTTAACATTAATGAAGGCATGCTACTGAGATGGATCTGTAGACATGAACACTGAATGAGTGCAGGAGGCATGTTGCAGTAGGGCTTACAGATCTAATATGCCGCCTGCACTCTCAAAGTGCTCTATGGCACTTTTAAATGCTTTCAGTGCCCCCAGACACTGAAAACAACTAATAACAGTAAAACAGTGTCCTTGGACACTGAAATAGGTAGTAGGACTTGAAATAAATGCAGGGAGTGTGTGGCAGGTACTGTCACACACCCCTGCATTGTGAAAGTGCCGTACAGCACTTTACAATGCTTTCAGTGTCCGCTGACACTGAAAGCAGGATTGTCAATGAGAAGAAATGCTGGGGGAGGGGGGTGTGACAGGAACTGTAACACACTCCCTGCATTGTCAAAGTGCGTACAGTACTTTACAATGCTTTCAGTGTCCGTGGACACTGAAAGCCAGGAGTGTGAATGGGAAGCAATGCAGGAGGTGTGTGGCAGGAAATGTAACACACCCCCTGCATTGTCAAAGTGCTGTATGGCAATTTGCAGTACAAGTGTGTCCTCAGACACACAGCCTTACCTGTCAACCTCTTAGTGCCAAAAAGCCGGACAAAGGGCAACAAAGTGGGGGGACAAAGGTCCAAAAATAGGGACATATTTTAAGTACAGCTCTTATAAACTTAGAAAGTTAATAGAGTAACATTGTTCATTTTAACATACATTTTCTGAAGGAGTAGAAGTTTGAAACTCAAATGTATGCCATTATTTAGTGATTTCAATTCTGACATCATCCCATTGATTTGCAGAAGTCCATGTATTTTATGAGGAATAAAACAAAAATAATATGAGCCAAACATCTGGATAGTCTGCGAAGATCTGGACAGTTGAGAGGTATGCACACACCTCAACCTTTTCTACCAAGAAATCTGGATAAAACCATGAAATAGACATGGGACAAAGGTCCCAAATTAGGGCAAATCTAAAACATATTGCACATACAGACTTAGAAAGTTGATAGACTGACAGGTAGTTTGTTACCAAATATGAATCAGCATTAGTATTAATATATGTATTTAAAGTGGTTGTATTAATTTGCTTTACATTATAAGTGAAGTTTAAGCATAGCTGAGCAGGCTTGCATGTTGCCATGCTTTGCTCAGCATTGCTTAAACATCTTATAGGAGCTAAATACAAATATATAGCTAAAATCCTCAACAGCAAGGTAGCGTAATGGTTAGAGTTTTGCCTTACATACAGCAATTCACAGTTCAAGCACAAAGACAGGACATTCATGTTTACATGGGAAAGCATGGTTAAATGTTTTTTTTAATGATGTAGTACTTGATATTTGTTAACTAGGGTAGTGTAGCTGGTCCAAAATTGAAGTGTCAATGGATAAAACATGTGAACTCACCCATGTAAACAGAAGTGTCCCACGCAGTATAGTCACGCCCCAAGGTAGTGTAATGAAAGCACATAGGGGGACATCATGTAAAGTAAGTTATATACACTTAATAATATTTTATTTATTTTTATTTTACATTTGGTGACGAAGCTAGTCTAACTGGATACATGTCCATTTTCAGTAGAGGCCCCGGGAGATAAGCTCCAAGACAGAACAATGAAAACAACACATAACAATAAGCAACAGTAAACAAGAATCATTTTGACAATGCATATTACAGGTTAACACAGAAAATTCAGTGAGTACAACAGCCTAGAAGTATAGAATGCAGGCACTAAATATACAGAACCAACTGATATTGCCAACATCCTAGCAGATAGGTTCAGTGCTAACTTTACCCCACTCTCACCCCCTAGAGGGCCCATCTCTATACCGGAAGAATGCAAAGTTCCTATAATCACGGCTGCACAGTTAAAAAAACACACTCTCCAAAGCCAAGAACACAGCATCCATGGGACCTGACAATATCCCAGGCTGCGTTCTACATGAACTACAGAATGAACTGGCACCCTACCTAAGTACAATGTTCAATCATAGCCTCACCTCAGGCTTTGTACCCACTGAATGGCACACCGTGACAGTTATCCCACTCCACAAAGGGGGAGCCACAATGGACCCCAGGAACTACCACCCCATTAGCCTGATGAGCCTGGTCTGCAAGGCCATGGAACATATCATCATGGAACTCATGAACAAGGACATTGGTAATCTTCAAACTCTGGACCCTACCCAGTTTGGATTTGTAAAAGGCAGATCATGTCTCCTAAACCTGATTGACTTCTTATAAGCAGTCACCAAAGCCATAGATGAAGGTAAAATGGTTCACACAGCTTATCTAGATCTCGCCAAGGCTTTCGACACCATCCTCCACTCTGGAATTATAGATAAGCTCACTAAACTAGGTATAAATCCCTATGTCACAAGATGGGTTGCCAACTGGTTCATGGACAGAACCCACACTGTGAATGTAGCAGATTCCAAATCCAACATCAGACCAGTGACAAATGGAGTACCACAGGGTTCAGTCCTGAATCCTATCCTGTTTGGTATCTACTTCTCTGAAGTACAGGCCAACACAGAAGGTCTTTGGCTAACAAAGTTTGCAGATGACTGCAAACTAGGAGCCATAATCGAAACTCCTAACGATGTGGACAAACTACAAAAAGGCCTCACTGAGACAGATACCTGGTGTCAAAGCCATGGCCTGAAGCTCAATGCCAAAAAGTGTATTGTCATCCCCTTTGGTAAAAACTCTGTACCCATGAACTACCACATAGCTGGTAGTCTACTTAATGCCGAAAATGTGATAAGAGACCTTGGGACACAGGTGGACAGTAGTCTGTCCTTTGATAATCACATCGCCACAGTGGTCAGGAAATCCTTCTATGTGGCTCATCTCATCACAAAAGGATTCTCATACAGAAAAAAAGAGGCCATTGTTCCCCTCTACTCATCACTCATTAGACCCATTATAGAGTACAATGCCCCATTTGGTATGTACCTCACAAGACATCTACAACAACTGGAAAGACCACAGAAATACCTCACAAAGAGGATTACTGGCCTCAAACAGATGCCCTATGCAGACCGTCTCAAAAAACTACAGCTTTACTTCATCACATATCACCTACTCATGGGCGATCTCTGCCTAACATACAAAGCTATGTCAAACCCAGAGCTGTTGGACATGGTACACTTAAAGAAATCCCAATCCCTCCGAGCTACATGCTCTAGGGACCTAAACCTTGTCACCACAATAAACAGAACATGCTGGAGGGATAGATTCCTGTCCCAGAGACTTCCCATACTCTGGAACAGGCTACCTATCTATGTCAAACAGAGCTCCTCATTAGCACTCTTCAAGAAAAATCTTGATGATTAGATGGGAAATGGGAAATTCACCCCGGGGATCACTTCTGTGGCTCTGCTCGATAGGGGCACAGGAAAATAATTTTCTTTGGTGGCGAAAGCCAGGGTACATTTTTTGGCTAGGCTTGTATGGGCCCTAGGGCCGATAGCGTAGTACCTACCTATGAACCTATGAACCTATAATACAGCATACTGGTACAATATATAATATTCTAGAGGGAGATAGTAATTGTGGTCAATAAGGAAGGAATAACAGTTTATGAGTAGAAAGGGTAGGTAGAGCCAAGTATGTCAGTAATGATTAATTAATTTGCAGTTCTGAAATATTTGTTAAAATGAAACATGAGCCATGCTTAGCAGTGCTTAGCTCTGCTTAGCCAGTATGAGCATTGCTTAGAAGTCTGATTCTAAGCAGTATTCAGCCCAGCTGAGCAGATTTCCACACCGCTAAGCACTGCTCAGCATTTTCCCCTTTAAGCACTGCTCAACTCTGCTTAGTGGGTTTGTGCACTGCTGAGCTGTGTTCAGAATTTTCAAAAATGGTCCAATGATGGCAAAGAGCTGGAACATGGCCTTATTTAAACTGCACAGGTGGAACTATAGCCAGAACCTGTTCTAGTTTGATCTCTGCAGGAACTATATCTGGCATTGGAGAGGGAGCATGATTTCAGGTGCAGAGCTGGGGCATCTTGGAGTCCAGAGTCATGGCTGGGCTCCTTGTTAAAGACCATAACCACAGACTGCCGCAGAGCCAGTACCAGGGCTCACAGTAAAAAGCAGAGGCCAGGGAATGTCTGGCACATGATCTCACCAGTGCTACTGGAATCCCCCAAACTGGTGAGCAGGTAAGGCATCATTATGTCGACCAAAGCATAGGAAGGAGGTTTTCTTGTCCCAATGGATCTAAGAAGCTTGAGATGGGGATGCCCCAGTAGTGAGTAAGTATCTCACCCGTATCAGTACCAAAATCTAGCCTGAGTAAGTGATAGACAAATATGGTTAATGTTTTTTTCCCTACAGCTGCAGTGGAGAGACCTAGCAATCTTGAGGCCCATGCAGACAGATTGGCAAGGTTGCAATGAGAGTCTGGTGAGTACAGATTTATCTTGCAGCATATAGTGTAATAAATAAGAAGGAGTACACTGTTTACTGCCAGTAGGTATAGTGTGTTCTGAGTGTACTGAATAAATAAAAAGTTTATCAGACAAATATTGATCTACAGGATATGCAGTAGTACTGAATGTAGAATATCAACTGTAAGAAAACAATGTGCCATGCTACTCAAATAAAGATTTATACCACAAGCTGTTGTGGTAATCTGGTTTGTTATTGAAGAAATAGAATGTGTAAAGCAAGATATAAATGAAATATGAAATATGTTCTGCACTAATATCTGAACCTTGATTAGTAATGTGTAATGGATTACAGTGTGTTCCCTGCAGCATTGCCTTGTGTTAACCTTTGCATTTCAGATCAATGTAGTCCTGAATGTGGGTATGCTGATACAGGCAAATATGAGAGTGTAATAGTTGGGGACTGCAAATATATTATGTCCAAATGTATACAGGTCGGGTATGCAATCCAACACCCTGCTATACTCTGTACAGATCACACATATTCACATCTACTAAGGGTTAAATGTGTACATATGCTTTCAAAGGATTAATACACAGTACAAGGACTATCTGTCAGGCATGTATGGTCAACTGTCACTGCAGTTTTTGGTGACACTCCACTTAGATTACAAGGTCAGACTGTCAAACCAAGTGAGTATTATGCAGAAATCAGTCAAGCAAGAAACAGCGGTTCCCCAGTAGCTCAGTGTGTTGAGAAATTAATATGTTTTTCATTTTTGCACACACAGACCATGGTTTTAATCCAAGGGAGTGTAACTAAGATATGTGAATATTTGCAGACAAATAATCCTGAATATGTGTACAAATAGTCAGGTAGTGTTAATAGATATTTTCTCCACAGGTTTTACAGGTAAAGACATGATTGTAGTAGCTATATGATGGATAGATTATTAAACGTTGTGTCCAAATGTTCCAGTGTCCAACCCCATGCCTGCAAAAGACAGCAGGATAGGTACATACACCATGCACTCTTCCCGATACATGTCTCTCAAGTGTCACACTGTCATGGCTAGTGATCACTGTTCTCAATAACCTTGGACACAGATATGAAAATAGTTGAAGAATGCCAGTAGCACACTCACACATCAGTGCAGGCTACACCTTGTTAGTCATATATGTAACTCTGACATGTATGTGTCCTCCCCAGTCAGGTACCCAGAGTACTCACACTTTGCCCCATACCCTTCCAGCTTGACTGTTTAACAGTTATGCATGTGCTACAGAAGCTATGGGTCACAGGTAGATGTAAAGTGAGGGCAGACCTGTAAAGTATTGAACAGTACTGTTGTGAAAAATAGAGCCTATACAGTTGTTAATAGACTTTTTTTTCTCTCTCCCCACCCCTTATCTGTATTAATAATTATTATCCATAAACTACGAGTATGTATGTTGTTCTCAAAATCAAATGTAGGGACTTGTGTTCTATTATTGTTCATATATTTAATTGTTTACATATTAACATACATTGTTCAAATACCATTGTTGGTGCCCTATTGCCACACATATAACTGGCATGCTGTTAAAATTCAGACTGTTATTCCATATTCGCATGTGTTCTGTTTGCTATGCAGTTGTGTGAATGCCACTGTTCTGGGTTAATTAGAACACCCATGCATGCTATTATAACTAATTTTGAAATGTTTTGTTCATGACTAACCAATGCATTTTGTAAAACCTCAACACCATAGCACGTTTTGAAAGGCTGATCCCGACGGATCCATCTGGCCCACCTCATCTGGCCATGGCACCAGGGCCCCAGCATGTCTGTGACCCAAATGGGAACTGCCCCCTCCACTGGTCTTGCACCACCCCTGGGTGAAACCACCTCATGGGATGGGGTCCATCCCCCCCTGGGTGTGGGTGAGGAGAGGAAATGATTACCCGCAATAAGTTCCCGGGTAATGTCCACGGTGTCATCCACTCAGAGTTGGATGTATGGCTGCGCCAGATTGAGGGCAGACTGGAGCACCTCAAGAGGCAACCTGCTCCTGTTGTCCAGCCCTCAGCACAGCCACCTTCGGGGTCATCAAGGTGGAGTGTTGACTGCCCATGGGTGGGGATCTCATTCCCACTGTATCCATTTGTGGGCTCATGGGCCTCTGATTCACAACCACCCTCCCCGTGCAAGATGTTTAGCCCCCTCATGTGTCATATACCATCCATGTCTGCTGTCTTGTGTGTCTTATCTCTCTGCAAATACAAACTATCCTACCCAACCTACCTCCGCAAACATACCTACAGCCATTCCCCAACATCCCACACTCATCTTAAAAAATAGGGGGGGCATCTATCCCACAAAAAAACATTGCCCCATACATCGCTCAACATTTTGCTCCATGTACAGTGATATAAATCAATCTACCCTCAAATTACTCTACAAATGTATATTGCCAACACCCTTCCCTGTGGGGTGTGAGGCTGTAAATTCCAAATTTTCCCCAATATTCACAGCTGTTGCAGCAGAGGAAATGTAGAGCTATGGTCCTTTCCTACACCCATCCTGCACATTTCTAGCTGCTTTTCCTAATGTTTTACCCCCTGCTTGCCCCCATTTTACCACTTTCTTATCACTTTTTTTCTTTGCTGTTAACCTTTGCTGAAATTAGCATGGGTTTAAGTGACAATAAGAGGCGCTAAGCCAAGCAAGGCTAAGTGCCTTTGACATCGCTTAGCTTCACGCAAACTCACTTACAACTTCTTAAAACTGCTTTAATCACTCTCTCTCAATCTGCCTCTGTTCTGCCCAGCAACAAAATAACCAGCCCTGGCAGGTCACGAACCTAGGACCCTGTGCACTACAGTCAGAGCAATATACTGCTACACCATATGGGCATTGGGAACTTGTAATGCTTTTACAAACATATCATGCATTACAATCATTTAACATAAGGGAAAAAATACACATCTCTGGCAAGTCTTAAACCCAGGAAGCCGTGCACTCCAGTAACAACAGCTACCACTACTTTACATGAGGTGTGAGAATTAGCAAGTCTTTAGTAAATATATCATGCAGGATGGTCATTCAACATTAGGGAACAAACTTGTAGAATTAGTAATGTTATATATGGGTTACCTTTAGTTCATCGAATGGCCACAACATCGAAACCCACTGCATCGATATGGCATAACATCGAAAAGTGGACAGCCAACGTTTCCCACATGGTAAGTAACTGTTTGGCCATCCAGAAGTCTAAATCCACAATTTAAACAAACACGCAAATGTGGGGGGCTATGCCCCCTCACACCCCTTACTTAGTATTCCAACTCCGAGAATGCACTACTGCTAGGGTACAGGGCAAAGTTCATGTTTATGTCCAAATGGTTACTTACCATGTGGGGAACATCGTCTCTCCAGTTTTTAATGTTATGCCATGTCAATGCAGTGGGTTTCGATGTTGTGGCCATTTGATGAACTAACAGTAACCCGTTTTATATATATATATATATATATATATATATATATATATATATATATATATATATATATATATATATACACTTAACCTATTAGTGCAAGAGATTTGGATAAAGCCTGACAAAATGGGGGTCAAATGCCCAGAAATATGGACATATTTTAATTACTGATTTGATACGCTTAGAAAGTTGTTGCAGTAACACAGTTTGTTTTAACTTATATTTTCTGAAATATGTCAAGTCTAACACCCAACTGCTTCTCATTATTTAGTGACTTCAATCCTCACATCATCCCAGTTATTTGTATGTAAGAGACCTATAAAGGGTATGTGCATAGTAAACAACTGTCACAGAAGTGTGTGTTGAACTGTATGTTATATACTGAGCTCATACCTTTCAACTGTCCAGAGTTTTGAAGACTGACCACATGTTTGCCTCATATTTGTAGTCATTTTCTCAGTTTTAATTTGTATGGCAAATCATTAAAGACTGAAGTCATAACAAAATAGCATACATTTGAATGTCAGATGTCATATCCTTCAGAGTATTCCTGTAAATGCAAAACCTACTTTGCTATCAGGTGTGTAAGTGTGTTACAGCAATATTTATAAAGTGTCACTATTCTCGGTCTTTGTCCTCCATTTATATGTGCCTTTGTCCAAATGTCTTGCTCTAACAGGTTGAGAGGTATGACTGAGCAGCAATAGTATAAACACAGTGTGCCATACTGACAAAGATCAGAAATGTATATCATGTATTACCTCTGCACATGTATGTATTAATAGTAGTAGCTGGAAGCCTCAAACATAAATTGCAAAACATCAGGTAGATAAGCTGTACTTGTTTTGCAAATGTGTAATCTTAGTTTCAGTGCATCAAACAGACATAAATGTTTACAGCTACATGTTGTTGTATTGCCTTGAAACATAAATAATTACTAGTTTGATTATAATTACTAGGTTGAATTTGAAAAAAGTGTTTAACTGGGTTATGACTTTGTGTCCAAGCCTACACAAAATATCTATATGAGCACCTAAATAACTGTATGGACTCAACAATACCGGACTGGACAAAATCATCTCCCCCAAGGTAGAGTAAACCTCTGTGGTGGACAGCAGCAATATACAAACTCCATAATAGGTGGAAATATTGGCTGTACAGGGCCAAGAAGGAGCAGGTGCCAAACTGGAAGCAATCTCACCTTTGTCTGAACAAGCAAATAAGGTCACAGGTGAATTACTCTAAGGCTAACTTTGAGTGCAAATTGAACACATCCACCAAGGCCAATCACAAGGCCTTTGTCACATACATCTGCAATCTCAGCGGCAACACCCAAATCTGCTCTGTAGTAGTGGTCAAGAATACCATCTACATGTACACCATAGATATAGCCAACCTGCTGCAGACAGGTTAAGTGAAACCCTCACCCCCCTGTTCCCCATCAGTAAATGTGGACATGCGCAGCACCTGCCTCCCTCCCCTCATCATCAGGGAGCAGGTCTGTAATGCCCTCTCAAAGACAACAATTGAGGTCTCCATGGGACCTGATAACATCCCTGGTTGTATCCTACATGAACTTAGGCATGAGCTCTCAGCTCCATTACACACTGTAGTCAACCAAAGCCTGAGCACCAGTGTTATCCCAGCTGCACAGAGGACAGCCACTGTCATCCATCTATACAAAGGTGGAGCATCCAATGATCCAGTCAATCATATGCACATCACCCTATCTAGCCTGATCTGCAAGATCACAGAAGGCATTATCAAGGACCTAATAAACAGGGACATCGCCAACCTCAAAGTGCTTGAGCATATACAGTTTGATATTATCAAAGGGAGATCAGGCCTGTTAAACCTGGTCAACCTCTTTGAAGTGGTCAACAAACACATGGACGAGGGGAAGATGGTGCACACTGCCTACCTTCACCTAGCCAAAGCCTCTGACAATAATTTCTAGTTGGCCATAATACATAAGCCTACACAGCTAGGCATCAACCTGTATGTTACCAGATGGGTAGCTAACTGGCTCAATGATAATACCCACTCAGTCAAAGTAGCAGAAGCCACATCTAGTAGTAGACCCTTAAAGAATGGTGTACCCCAAGGATCTGTCTTGGGGCCTCTATTGTTAGGGATATACTTTTCTGAGGTGCAGACAAAGCCATTGGTCTGTGGCTGACCAGGTTTACAGTTGACCGCAAGCTGGCCTCTGTCTTACATCCCCCTAGTGATGTGAACATCCTCCAAGATGCCCTTACCCAAACTAATGACTGGTGCAAGAAGCATTGCCTAAAACTGGAAGCCAGGGAATGCATCATTATTCCTGTTTGGTAGATGTCATCCACACTAGTTATGACAGTAATAACAATGTACTGAGTATGCAATCAGGCATAAGGCGACTTGTGCACCAAAGTTGATAGCAACCTGACAGTTGTCCACCACTGTACGGATGGCTGTCTACATGGCCCACTTCACAAATATGGGTATGTCATCCAGGAACCAGGAGGCCATAGCATCCCTGTACTACTCCCCTATCAGACTGATTACTGAGTACAATGGCTCATTTGGAATGTACCTTGCCAACCACATGCAGCAGTTGCAGAAACCACAGAGGTTCCTGACCAGGAAAATCCAGGGTCTGCAACACCTATCCTATACAGATAGGCTGAAAGCCCTGTTGGTCTACTCAGTCTCATACAGAGTGATCATTGGTGATGTGTGTCTAGCATACAAAGCCATTCCCAAACAGGCCTTGATGGAGTTTCTGCATATCCGTAAGACAAACCCCACTCACGCAACCCACATGCAGGGCCCTCAAGTGGTCTGTGACATGAATAGTACTTGTTGGCAGGACAGATTTGTGTCCTGGACATTACACTGTCTGTAAAATACACTTCCTCCCCATATATAGCAGAGTACTTCACTAGCCTTCTTTAAGAAGAAGCTGGATGACTGCAAAGGAAATACAAAAGACACTCCTGGGATCCCACCTGTGTCCCAGCTGGACAGGGGAAACAGGTGCTGACTTTGAAGGGACATGGGTAAAAATCTGGGCTAGGCTTATGAGGACATCTGGGCCAATAGCCTTGTATTATTCTATGAACCTGTGCACCTAGTACTTTACATGTTTCCTGTATGTATTGCAGACTATCCTGCAATGTTGTCATACATGAATCCCTGTGAGTCTGAACTGTGTAGTTCCTGCATTGATAGGGTATTCCCTTGTTCCTTTATTAGTTATTATCACATATCATTACACCTTGTCAGTGTGTCTGGTCTGTATAGCACTAAGTCAGCTCTTAGGGTACTTGCATATGCACATGGTGACACTGTATAACTCACTCCAATAGCCTTGGCCTTGGTCACACTAAACATTTTTCTAATAGGCTCATCACACAGTAGGATGTTTCACCCTTTGTTGAGGGCCTTGATGTATTGTGGCAGTCAGAATTACCTTAATGTCTGGGCTTAAGGGCCCATAGGTAGCAAAGTTGTGCTAGACTTTAATAGGAGTATGTGTGTTTGTGTGTGTGTGTGTGTGTGTGTGTGTGTGTGTGTGTGTGTGTGTGTGTGTGTGTGTGTGTGTGTGTGTGTGTGTGTGTGTGTGTATGTGTGTGTGTCAGCTACTTGGCCAGGGACCCAAAGTACTGGTTGGACAGAAAGACTGACAGATGTTTTGAATTAACCCTCTGCTGAGATGTTAACCACATAGGTGTGCCAGTGTGGAGTGTTATTGGGGATGTGGAGAAAGAGGAAGAAATGATTCCTACACTGACTGTGACCTCTGTGTGCTCTGAAGGATAATTGTACTTTAAAGTGCATGTACTTGTCATCCTGCCATTGTGTATATCCCTCACTGGTGGTAATGGCAAGTATCTAGGATACCTGATGATTGGGTCAGTGCAAGGGTGACACACTGACAGTACATACTGGTGGATACAGATGGCATGTCACATCATGTACCGTCATTGAGCACCTCTCAGTCTAACAATGCCATAGTGGGTTATTTCACAGATTGTCCAGCTCTCCTTTATCGTTCCTAACATACTCTGCCTAGGTGAGTGCGTACTCCACACCTGTATCTGATTGCCTCACACCTATGGCTAGCATACCTGGTGACCCCTGCATCAGGACAGCAAGTTATAGTTAGTAGTAGTGGGTGGATGCTGGCACTGGGTCAGTAGCAGTGCGTGCATAGTGAGCATACAATGTAAGAGAATGGATACAGTACCACATACCAGGTACCATCACTGTGCCCCCAGGGGTCTGGCATGCCACAGATACATTTCCCAAACTATGTGGACAAACATCATGTATTGTTCAACTGGTGTGCAGAAATACACATTTGTCTGGTAGGGTGTCTACATCTTTCAGGCACATGTACACATTCCACAAACATCTGGGTGCTGAAACTGTCAGACACCTATGAGGAGGACACCCTACAACACATATGCACAGATGTCAGTTATTGTGTAGCTCAAATATTCCAAGAATGTCCACATGCACCTGTAGAAGCAGTCACCTATTTGTGGGATGTAGGCTTGAAGACATGGTACTGTAATGCTGCCCATAGGGGACACCCAGCAGTCAATGGCACTGATGTGGGTGGACACATAACACAGTCTGTCACAGCAGACAGGCCACTTATGGTATTCCATGTACCATACCAGGTAACTAGGCTGTTGGCCCTGAGCAGCCATATCCCTAAGCCACATGTTAGCCCATATGTATGCAAGGCAGCAGCTGATGTCCCCATCCAGCAGGGAGACAGCTGGTATCCCAAGGTTGTATGTGCTGTTAACCATCCAGTTGACCATGTTACGCCTTCAAAGGTGTAGGTAGCTACTCTGCCTGATGTAGACAGGGTGCCCATTCCCTTACAGGGTGATTGTGTGTGACACACATCCAAGCTGCCAACAAGGCCAGTCCAGGTCACTCACCAGGTGGAGGTTGTGTGTGTGTGTGTGTGTGTGTGTGTGTGTGTGTGTGTGTGTGTGTGTGTGTGTGTGTGTGTGTGTGTGTGTGTGTGTGTGTGTGTGTGTTTAAACAAAGTGAAGCATGACCTGCACTCATGCAACAGTCCCAGCAATGTGGAGTGTATGATTTCCTGGCATGCCAGGCGAGGTAAGTGGTATGTAGGACACCAGGTAGAGGCTTGGCTCAGACCCTATAGGTGTACAGTACATGTCTGATGAGCTAGTATGCCCTGGTAAGGAACTTTTGTGATGTCCCCAGCTGCTGCATGTGCCATCTAATGTGAATGATGAATGGAGAATTATGCACATTAATGGTCCTCATCGGGGGTAACAGGAAACATCAGGATCAGGAGTGCAATGCATGCTGTAATGCTAGTATGGTGAAACTACCCACACACATACTGTGCTGATAGATGGCAGGGGTATGATGTGGGTGATAGTGGTGGATAGTGCTAGCAAACATGGATGTGCAGGATCTGTACATAATGGTGCCCAATGTATGAGGTCCTGTGATGTGTTTCCCTGTTCATGTCTTTCAGGTTGAATGTCTCGACAGTGACATCCAGCCTTTTCTGATGCTGAGACAGCAGCAATACTCAACTCCATAAGACTGCATCACACAGTCCTGTTTGGTAGATACAGACAGAAGCTGCAAGAATGGACCATCCTGTGGACCGAATTAGTGACTACTGTTAATCTGGGTCAGCATGGGTGAACCTATGAACAGATCAGGCACAGGCAACTGACCTTATTATCCTTGCCCGGAAAAAGGCTGCAATTGTGGCCAGGAACCGTACAGCCACAGGTGGGGGTCCTGCTATGCAGGCCCCACTGACACCAACAAAGGAGTTCCTTGCCAACCTTGGAGCAGCTACCACACCCCAGTAAACTTTACATCTATGTCATGGAGGTGGGTAGCACCCAGACAACAGGTGAGGAGCATCCAGCTAAGGCCACATTGAACATCGCTGCAATACTGTATCTTTCATACTGGCATCCTTGGAGAATCTAGATGCATATGTCAGGCAAAACTACATTTGTGGGGTGTTGTAATGCACACAAGTGCACATCTGTAGTGAATGACAGCAGATTGTGTAGTATCAGAGCTTGTAGTGTATATGTTCAGAAATGCATCATTTATCCTGTACCAATGCCACATGTGAGTGCGCTGACAATATATCCCCCCACAACTACATAGGTCCCTCTGGTCTGGTTGGGAAACAGCAGCATGAAGCCAGTGACTATGAAAATGTCTTGTTGTGGCTTACCAATACCCTAGGCATGTTAAGGGCATGCATTTTTCCAGGCACACAACTGTTACTCTTAGCTATATTGTAATATGTGCATGGTCACTTGTGGTGGGGTTAACTGCAGTGCATCACAGTGGTCATCAAAGGAGCCTATTCGCAGGAGCTGTAACATTTCTGTAGGTGTTGCCACTGTGCTATACAGGGGTACATCGATACTGTGTACACGGGTGCAGTGTGTCTGTGTTAGGTGAAGGTCCATCACCTACTACCACTCCTCACGAGTCTCAGAGATGTACATTAGTAGCAACATTAAACGGGCATAGTTGCACTGCATGTTGTTGAGGGCCTGTCCAGAGTGTGTCTGTTGTGGTCTGATTGTGTGTCGTACATGTCATCATTCAGATATTGTGTGGTCTGTATAATGCCTTTGTGCCACCTCACCTGTATGTGTGTGTGTGTGTGTGTGTGTGTGTGTGTGTGTGTGTGTGTGTGTGTGTGTGTGTGTGTGTGTGTGTGTATATCAACAAACATTATAGTGAAGGTATTAATTTACATATGTTGTCTTCCCCTCATAGGTAAACAGGGGGGTCGGTGTCTGTCCCCATCACAACTTGATGTCAATGTCTTTGCAGACTCTGATGATGATGGTGGTCATAGTGAGGCACAGGTGGGGGTGTCAGGGGCTGAATCTGTGCCATTGGTTGGTATCTCATTTTCACCTATGTCCCCGCACACAGTCAGTATGCCCACACATACCCAATCCCAAGCAGCCACAGATAATGGACAGTTAGAGGGTGGTGGCATAAAACAGGCTAGTGTGGTGATTATGGCAAGTGTGAGTGTAGACACTAGCCATATCCGGAGAGCAGGTGAGGTCCCACACAGGCAGATAGACAGGGGTTCTCAAAGGAGCTGCTTGTCCATCAAGCCCGTGTCGCAAGTGTCACAGCAGGTGTCACCAGACACATGTTTTGGTCCATCAGAGAGGTACAGACACATTCTGAATGCAACACCAGACAGATGCTCAGGGTCATGAATGCAACACTTCCTGCCATGCATGACGACCTCCATGGCCTTGGTGATGCCACATTATTATGCTGATGTCCACGTGGCTGTGCACATTCACACTCCCATAGTGGCAGTACCAGCAGCACTACCGAAGGGAGGGTGCTGTCCACACCACAACAAAGCAAGCCATGGGCACTTGGTCCTGGCCAGTGCTGTCAGGGACATGGATCAAGTAGTTATCAGTGAGGAGTAGTACTGCAGCTGGCCTTGCACCTGGTTGTGCCAGTAAGACTCCTGGCTGAACCAGTTCCCGTATCCATGGCTAAAGATGGTGAACTGTACATCCTGCCATGTATGGTCCATGGCTGTCCAACTTACCCCTGTGTACGGCAGCCACATGGCTTGACTGTATGCATACAAACACTCACACATCTCTTTCACAGGCAGGTCACCACCAGACACACACAGCTCCTCTGCACGTCTCAGTTGAACAACACCCCGCCAGACACACACACACACACACACACACACACACACACACACACACACACACACACACACACACACACACATGATGTCAACTGTATGGCCCAGCCTAGGCCTTTGGCAAACCCACATCACACCTTGTGCATGTGATGATACCTGTGCCACATCCCTCTTATCCATACCATCAATGCAGGAACATGCTAATATGGGTCTGATGCACAGGGTGAATATAGTACAGTGTAGTAATGTAATGCTCTGTAAGGTGCTGTCTGCTGGCAATTGTTATGTGCACACATCAAAGAGTATGTGCCTTTTTAGCCATGATACATTATTGCTCTTAGTACTGATGACTGACAGTAGTCTCACATACTGTATTCTGTTTGTGTTCCAGGTTTCTGTAAGTCTGCAGGCTGTGGGCCTGCTGACATTACCAACAATGAGACTGGCAGAGTGGAAACACAGTGACCTTTTAACAGCCAAGGTACAGCTGCATATGTACATGTTTACCAGGTGTGTATGCATGCAAAATTGTGTGAGAGACACTGGGTGCAGGCAGTGTGACCTTGTATACATACCCCTTGACACAGCCAGCAAGTCTTCATATATGTCACCTGGGTGTTCTGTAATACTACAGGCTCGTACATACAGGGGTGGGTTACTTGAGTACTGGCACTAGGTCCCTCACAAGCTTAGCCATTATTTTAACCCCAACAGATTCTCCTATCTTGTGGGAACCAGGTAGTCACAGGTCCTTCATATGTCTTCATATTGCACACACATAGACAACACACAACGTGTGTGCGACATTATCAAATGTGGAGAGTGGGACACAACTTATAGTAATGTGACAGTTGGCAAGACATAGCATGCCCACAGCAAATGCAACACATAGGACTTCTTCTGTTTTGCTACTATGACACCTTTGTGTGACATTACCTTAGTTTACAGTATTTCTCATAACATTAAGGTGCTTCTGATGTGCAATAACTGCTCTATGCAGTCAGCACAGAACTGTATGACATGTTTCTCGTCCTACAGTCTTCAAACCTCTTTTCACTGTTTCAGTTGTTGTCACAGGTTACACCTTGCCAAACATGGACTGCACCCTGTAGGGTGGTACAGACATATCTTTCAACTGTACAGATTTCCACAGAATGTCTGGATTCTTGCCTCATATTTTTGATCCATTTTCTCATAAACCTGTGTTTTTCTGGCAAACCATTGACAAATCACTGCAGGTTGATGTTAAATAATACTGGCAGACATTATGAGTTGCAGACTTCATACCTTTTAGACTATCTATGCTAATGCACAACCTGTTATTCTATCACCTTTATAAGTTTGTAGGAGCAATATTTTAACAGTGTCCCTATTATGTGGTCTTTGTCTCCCCATTATTTATGGCTTTGTAAACATTTCTTGCTCTAAGAGCTTGGGAGGTATGGGTACACATGGTGGCCATACCTCTGAACTCTGCATATGTCTGCAGATTGCCCTGATGTCCGATACAATATTTCTTTCCATCTGTCATAAACATTTGGTTTTCTGGCCAACATTTTGGAAGATCATGACAGACTGACATTACAGATTAATGATGGATATTGTCATGTAACAACACATAACCTTTGGAAGGTGCATTCAAATGCATGACCTGTTCTGCTATCAATTTCCCATGTGTATCACAGCAGTATGTGAAGGGTGTGCTCAGTGTTTGCTGTTTTCTCCAGCTTCCCATATGGCTTTAACCAGATATCTTTCTGTGAGTGGTTGAGAGGAATGCTGGCACATACATACATACATACAGGCATACAGACACACACACACACACACACACACACACACACACACACACACACACACACACACATACACACACACACACACACACACACACACACACACACACACAATTAGGATTGCCAATGGTTGGTTCAGAGGCCCTTAACATGGTAGAGCCACCTGAAACACACACACATTGCTGTATGGAGATATGCATTGATCACAGTGATATGACAATTGAATGCACCACAATGCCTTTGCATTATAAACTGTGTCACTGTGCTTGTAAGGTGGATGAAATCTCTAGGGGTTGCAACTTGGTTGGCAATGGGGAGTTAACAGGGTGGAAGAGGCACACAAAATGGCATAACCATCACATATGCACAGTAAAGACAGCCACAGGGGATATGCATACAGAAACACATACACACTTGCCAATAGATTACTAACCCTACATATCCAATTGTATTTACTATAGTGCTATGTACACATTACATGCACCACAGAGATTATATGCTGGGGGCATAACTTACTACTCTTACAACAGGTAATCTTGGGAATGCCTTCATGGATGGTGGGATAAAACACCCAAAATAGCAACTGGTCTCATATATTGCTCTTACTTACCTGGACAAGTAATAGAGTAACAGACTTTGTATCAGCATGATGTTTCAGACAGGTATGATGTCTGATGCTGACATGTCTGTTATTACAATAACTGTGACATATTTTGCAGTGATTACTCATACATTCCCACTGTTAGGGGACACAGACCTCATGTAGGTTGCAAACATTGGAATATTCCATATACATCTGTACAGATGACTGGTATGGCCTGTATAGTTAACATGATGCATGTAAGGCAGATGCCATTAACTGCCTCCTTAAAGTAATGCCATGGGGAGGGAGTCAACAGGCCTTAAAATGGTATAACCAACACACACAACAGCCACAGGTGATATTCTTCACACACATACACACAGAGTACTATAACTGCCAGTTATCATCATCATCTTCATTTGGCTGTTCCCGTTAGGGGTCGCCACAGCGGATCACCTGTTTCCATTTCTTCCTGTCCTCTGCATCTTGATCTGTCACACCAACCACCTGCATGTCCTATATCACCACATCCATAAACCTTTCTTAGGCTTTTCTCTTTCCCAGTTACCTGGCAGCTTCATCCTTAGCATCTTTTCCCAATATACTCTGCATCCCTTCTCAGCGCATGTCCAAACCAACATAATCTTGCCTCTCTGGCTTTGTCTCCAAACCTTCCAACCTGGGCTGACCCTCTAATATACTTATTCCTAATCCTGTCCACCCTTGTCACACCCAGTGCAAATCTTAGCATCTTTAACTCTGCCACATCCAGCTCAAACTCCTGCCTTTTTGTCAATGCCACTGTCTCCAACCCATATAACATAGCTGGCCTCACTACCCTCTTGTAGACCTTCCCTTTCACTCTTACAGGTACTCGTCTGTCACAAATCACTTTTGACACTCTTCTCCACCCACTCCATCCTGCCTGTACTCTCTTCTTCACCTCTCTTCCACACTCACCATTACTCTGAACTATTGACCCCAAGTATTTAAACTCATCTACCTTCACCACCTCTACTCCTTGCATCCTCACCATTCCTCTATCCTCCCTCTCATTCACACATATATTCTGTCTTAGTCCTGCTGACCTTCATTCCTCTTCTAATTGCCAGTATTATTGTGAAAAACACCAACACAGTAGGAAAAACAGTTTATTTAGCATTTTCATCCATCAAATGGCTAGACTTCCTCAGAATACAAACCAGACACTGAACAAACATATAAATACTTGAAAATTGGTTTACCCATCATTGCCTTCTCCTAAATCCCAAAAAAACAAAACTTCTGCTTTTTGCTCCTACCCTAAAGTCACCAGAGATCGACTTCATAATTACCTCTAATAATGAAACTACTATTTCCCCTGATACTACTACACGTCTCCTGGGCATTACCATAGATAACAAACTCAACTTTGATGACCATATCAACAATACTATTCAATCTGTTAATAAAAAACTAGGCTCCCTGTATAGAGTCAAACCCTTCCTCACTCCACAAGCTAGAACCTCCATTGCCCAGACTCACCTCGCTTCCACCCTATTCTATGTTTCTGCTATATACGCCAATCTATCAAGGCACAATCTAAGCAAGCTTGAAACCAGTTATAACAACATAGCCAGATTTGCCACAGGCACTCCTTTCAGAACCCATCACTGTCTTAATCTCAAACAACTTGGATGGTCCGAACTTCAAAACCATCTTCTGTATAATCAACTAGTGATCATACAAAAAATTCTCTACCACCCAAATAATACCCCTAGCCTTACTAACCTGATCTCCCCTTATGAAAATCTGGAAACACTTCGCTCAGCTAATAAGTTACTCATTTCCAATGTTAAATCTAACAACAAAGCAGGCGACTCACTCTTTACTAATGTGGTGGGCAAAATCTGGAACCAGCTCCCTAGAACACACACATCTCTCTCATCTACATCTCTCTTCAAAAAAAACCTTAAGGACCATCTGAAAATTCTTGGCTTTGTCCCTGCTCTAAACCAGACTGAATCTCCTTATTTCTCTCATCTTGCTTTCAACCCTTATTCCTATTCCATGTGCCCTCTACATCAAATTGTCTATGCAAACCAATCATATACTAGCCAGTGTATTATTTTTTCCTATTCTTTTCTTCCATAAACTTCTTATGCCTCCATCTTTCTTTCTTAGGCCTAAATATTATTATCTTCTGACCTTGTGTGTATCTAAAATTGCTGTATCTTAAACCATGTTTTGAGTCTATACCTCTAGACTTAATTTGAATTTTTAAAAGTCCAAACATGTTTAAGTATTGTATTTTCTCTTTTTACCTGCTTGGAGCTTATCTCCCTGTGCCTCTACTGAAAATGGACATGTATCCAGCTAGACTAGCCCAGTCAACAAATGTAAAATAAAATAAATAAAATAAAAATACATGCCCAATTAAAGTCAATAGCACCAAGTAATGAATTAATTGAATAATTGATGCTTACTGCATAAAGACAAAATTAAAGTGAAATGCCTAATGCTTATAAAACAAATACAAAAATGAAAACATACACAATATATGACCTATACATATTAAATATTTCTTGTAAACCATAAAAAAACGTATGTATAAATGTGTGTGTGTGCGTGTGTATATATATATATATATATATATATATATATATATATATAAAATGATAAATTAAATATATAAATCTCCTAAGTACATATAAAAACATGCATAAGCAGTACAAATAAAATACAAATGTATAAAAAAATATGTGTAAAATTTTAAATGGCAAACATAGATTTAAGCTTGAGGAGACTAGCAATTGAAATTACATCATTAAGATCTGGAGAACGTGCTGCATTACACCTAAGCTGCAATCTAAGCTCCAAGAATTCAAGAAAAATATCACGGGGGCCACCTCTAGGGTCAACATCAACATTATCTAAAACAGAAAATTTAAATGAATGCAAAGGGAAACCCTTTATATGTCTATAAAGCATTATTATTACATTAGTAAAAAAGATGAGTGAAATGCCCTTTGTAGACATATAAAGGGTTTCCCTTTGCATTCATTTAAATTTTAAATTTTCTATTTTAGATAATGTTGATGTTGACCCTAGAGGTGGTCCCCATGATATTTTTCTTGAATTCCTGGAGCTTAGAAGGCAGCTTAAGTGTAACGCTGCACGTTCTCCAGGTCTTAATGATGTCATTTCAATTGCTAGTCTCATCAAGCTTAACTCTATGTTTGCCATTTAAAATTTTAAACACATATTTTTTTATGTATTTGTATTTTATATGTACTGCTTATGTATTTTTTATATGTACTTAGGAGATTTATATATTTAATTTATTATACATATACATATATACATTTATACATATATTTTCATGGTTTTACAAGAAATATTTACTATGTATAGGTCATATATTGTGTATCTTCACTTTTGTATTTGTTTTATAAGCATTAGGCATTTCACTTTAATTTTGTCTTTATGCATTAAGCATCAATTATTTAATGAATTCATTACTTGGTGCTATTGACTTTAATTGGGCATGTATTTATATGCTTGTTCAGTGTCTGGTTTGTATTCTGAGGAAGTCCAGCTATTTGGCAGATAAAAGTGCTAAATAAACTTTTTTTCCTACTGTGTTGGTGTTTTTCACAGTTTCCTTTTATATTTCTGGTTTGATTACTAGTTTTGATTTGATAATTTCCAGCATTAAGATTAGAATCCCTACCTATCTCATTATTTATATTATAGTATTACACAATTATTGCACACACCACAGAACTTACAGGCTGAAGAATGTATAGAGGTACTTCTAAGGTGAATGACATCAGTGGGCCTTGTAAATTGTGGCAATTGGAAGTGTACTGGGTGGAACATGCCTCAAAATGGTATAAGCCATACCCCCCAGAGGATATGGTTCTCATCCAAACACACACGCACACACAGTATCACAGTTGCTAGTATTGAGTGTAGAACTCCTCTCTCTCTAGTTATTTGTACTACAGTGTTACACAGTTATCACACACACCATGGAGTTAATAATCACATCAGCAGCCCTTGTAAAGTATGGCAATGGGAAGTGTACTTGGTGGGAAAGGCCTCAAAATACTTTAACCTACAAACACACACACATTTGCTAGAAATTAGATTAGAACCTCTACCTATCTAGTTATTTGTTCTATACTGTTACATAGGCATTGCAAGCACCATGGAGCTTATAGGGCTGATAGCTTTCCAAAAGTACTTCTAGGGTGAATAACATCAGCAGCCCTTGTAAAGTATGGCAATGAAAAGTGTACTGGGTAGGAAAGGCCTCAAAACACTTTAACCTACAAGCATACACACACTTGCCAGAACTGAAATTAGAACATCTGCCTATTGAGTTGTTTGCTCTGTTCTATTATGTAGTTATTGCAGGTGCCACAGAGCTTACAGGGCTGTGGGCTGTCTAAAGGTACTTCTAGGGTGAATAACATCAGCAGCCCTTGTAAAGTATGGCAATGGGAAGTGTACTGGATGGGAAAGGCATCAAAATGCTTTAACCTACAAACATAAACACACACACACACACACACACACACACACACACACACACACACACACACACACACACACACACACACACACACATTTGCCAGAACTGAGATTAGAATGCCTGCTTATCTAGCTATTTGTACCATACTGTCACATAGTTATTGCTTGTGCCATGGAGCTTATAGAGTTAACAACTGTCCAGATGTACTGCTAAGGTGATTGACATCAGCAGGACTGTTAAAGTAGAGCAATGGAAAGTGTGGTGGGTGGGAATGGCCAAAAAATCTTTAACCTTCAAATAGACACACACACACATGCACACACAGACACACACGCACACAGAAAGGCAAGTGATGTGTTATTACAACACCTACCTTAGTACTATTACACAATGGAGCTCACCTTCATGATGGCACATGCAACTGTTTACAACTGGTATGCAACTGTCTGCAGCAGGACATCACTCTGCGCCCTTCAGGGTATCCCTGTCTATGACTCACTCTCTGTGTGTCTCCCTGTGTCTCTCTATCTATCACTGTCTGTCTATTTCTTCCCATGTGTCTGTGTCTGTATGCTTGAAATGTTATATGTTGCCCATATATATGTCTGTGTATCACATGCTATAGATGCAGATATATCACATATGGGCCACCTACAGCTAGCTGAGGGTAATCCTGTCAGATGGGTGTAGGTAGAGCCAGTTAAGAAGTACTTAGCTGTCTGTATGCAAAGACATCTATGCACAATACAGTTATATAGTCTGATGTGGGTTTAGATATGGGCTGTAATTCTCTAAGTGTAGGAACATGCACAGTATGACCTTCTATAGTAAGAGTGAGACTCCATTCCAGAGACAGCTGTACTCTGGTCTGGGGTTTTGTGTGCTACAGTCATACCTCTCAACCTGTTAGTGCAAGAAATCTGGAGATAGCCTGCCTAAATGGGGGGACAATGGCCCAAACATAGGGAGATACTGTAAATATTGCTCCTATTAATGTGGAAAATTGCTAGTGTAACAGGGTTTGTTTTAGCAGACATTTTCTGACATATATGATGTTTGACACTGAAAAGTACGGTGTCATTACTTACTGACAGAAATCATCAGATCATCACAGTGATTTACCTGAGAAATATGAGATGTATGATGCACAGACTGAAATTATAAGCCAAACTATGGACATTCTTGCCAAATCTGACGAGAGGTGTGAATACAGCCTATTGGCTGATGAAGCCGTGAAAATAGTCCGGCACCTTGGTGATATACTGGCTGGGGATCACCTGCTTTTGTGTTATTTTTCTTAACCAAAAAGTCATATGCTGGTATGACTCATACCTCTCAAATGTCCAGTTTGTTGCAGAATGTCCAGATGTTTCTCTCATAATTTTGGTCCATTTTTCATAAAATTGTTGCTTTCTGGCAAGTTAGTGGCAAATAATTAAAAACTGAAGTTAGAAAATAATGACAGAACATTTGAGTTTCAGACTTCATAACCTTCAGAAAATTCATGCTAATGCAAAACCTGTTATTCCATCAAGTTCCTAAGTTTGTGACAGCAATATTTAAATATTGTCCCTATTTTTGGGCCTTTGTCCCACTTTTATTTATGATCTTGTCCAGATTTCTTTTTTCTAATAGGTTGAGCGGTATGGGTGTGGGGTGCGGAGTGCATTGTACTGGGCAGTGATGTCCATTATATGTGTGGTATATTCCACATAGCACTGTATTTTCCAGGTATGTTGGTGACAGAGCAGTATAGGGTAATGTGGTGAACCAGTGAAAGAAATTTTTTTATAAGTTGATAAGTTGATATGAGGTCACTAGGCTATTGGCCATGAAGCCCTTATAAACCAAGCAGATGAGAGTGCAGCCCATGTTAAGACATGCTACCACCCAGAGCTCCTGTACAGCAAGGACACAGGGGGAATCACAGGACTGAATGTTCTGTTCCCCATGCACTTATACAGGGAGCACTTCACAAGGGCTATTGAGGCAATCAGCTTGATGTGGACAGGGAGCGTATTCCACAGATGGGGGAGTCTGTTGGACATATATCTGTCACATAAACATGCCCTACTGATATCACAGACCAGGTTGATACTGCCTGACCAAGTTGATGCTGCACCTACAGGTTGCTGAGTGGGCCTTGACTTCCGGATGTGCAACAGTCCCATCAAGAGAGGGTCGGGATTGCTTTGTATGTCAGACAGAGGTTACCTCTGAGGAGTCTGTATGGAACTGAGCAGATGAACAGTGCTGTTAGCCTATCTATGTAGGGTAGGTGGTTGGGGTCCTGGATTCTCCTGGTGAGGAACCTTGGTGGTCTCTCCAGCTGCAGCATGTGCTTTGTGAGGTACATGCTGAAGGGGGCATTCTACAAAATAATTGCCCTTATAAGGTTAGACTACATGGATCTTATGACCTCTTTTTCCATGGATGAGATACCCTTACTTTTGTGTTGGCCAGTAAATGAAGCTTTCTGTACAATGGAAGCAACATGGTGCTCAGACATCAGGTTGCTATCTACCTGTGTGGCCAAATGCCTTACTACTGATTGTGTATGTAGGACATTGTTGTTAATGTGATAATATGTGGGGACATCAGTCTCCCCGAGAAGGATGATGATGCATTTGCAGGCAGTCAGCTTGGGGCCATTTTTCTGGCAGCAGTCATTTGTTTTGGTGAGACCCTGTTGTAGGATGTCCACATCACTTTGAGTATTGATGACTGTTCCCAGCTTACAGTCATCTGCCAACTTGGTCAGCCATAGGCCAGTGATTTTGGCCTGCACCTCAGAGAAGTATATCCCATATACCACAGCCCCCAGACCGATCCCTGGAGTATGCCACTCATTACAGGTGTACTGCTAGACTTGGCTACCCTTATTATGATTATGTGGGTTCTATAAATGAACCAGTTTGCTACCCATCTGCTGACATATGGATTGCTACCTAGTTGACAGAGTTCATATACTATGGCCAAGTAGGAATAGTGTGTAAGGTTTTGGCCGAGTCACAGAGGCCAGAGTGCCTCATTCTTCCATCATCCATGCCTTTGTTGACTGTCCCAGGGAAGTCATCCAGAGTTCATTGATATACCTCATCTTGGAAAGGCAGATTGTGTGAGGTCAAGTATTTGGAGTTTGCCAATGTCCCTGTTAATGAGGTCCATGATAATTCATGATGATCCATAATGATAATACCTCAGACGATTTGTGTTGCTATGTTATTATGAGGCTACATGTTGGCCCTAGCTGTCAACCTGTCACAGACTGACATCTGCACAGGGCCATAGATGACAGTCAGACACAGGCCCAATCATGGGGACAGGGTGTTAATACTGCTCTTACAAACATAGACAGCTGGGAGACAGGTTTGGTATAAGCTTGCTTTTTCTTATGGGTATGATGTCTGCGTCTCCACTGTCTGCCATTGATGTTTTGACATAAACCTTTCTTGTTTGGCATATAGTTTGGCAGGCAAATGCAATGTTAGGACAAGCAGAAGAGATATATGAGGCATACTTGTGACATTCTGTGACAGCCTGTCATTCCAGGGGTATGGATGGTGGCCAGTGACTTGTTGTCAGTGGTGACACAGTAAGGTGGCAGGCATTTTAAACCTGTCAGTACAATGACTTTCAGGTACCTGATGTCCTACTAGGCACTGTGTAGGTTATTCCGAGCTGTGTACTGTCCATATGTGTGGCCCCCTATCCCTGACTTGTCCAGCTTTCCTGCAGTAACAGATATTGACTTCTGGATAGTGTGTACAATTCCTACCGTAGGTGTAGCTGCATGCAAAATAGTTGGCACAGAAGGTCTTGGAACATGGACCCTGCCAACCACAGTGCTGTACCTAGTCCAGTAAGCCACAACAGCCAAAAGTAAGTGCTGCCCACCTCCTGAAAGTATTAACCACGCATATACATGGCTCATTGACTCCTGCATATTGTGGATATGCAATAAGTTATCAAGTTGATAGGGACAGCCCTGGGAATGTGTGCTCTGCTGCTATTAACCTACAAACTTACATGTTACTGCATGTCTATGGGGACATGGGTGTGTTGGGGGGCATACCTGTCAACTCTACACATTTGCACAGACTGTGAAGATGTTGGCTTTATTTTTTGGTTCCATTTAGCATAGTGTTGTGCCTGTCTTGGACAATACTGGCATTAAACTAAAAACAAAAGGTTACAATATAATGGTAGAGATTTGAGTTTCAGACTTCCTACCCTTCAGAGACTTCATGCAACTCCAAGACCTGCTGTGATATTACTGTGTAAGTCTATAAGAGGACTGTTTCATCATTGTCCCTATTTGTGGGCCTTTGACAGACATTTTTTTATGGTTTTCTATGGCTGACTTGCTGGGAGAGGCTGAGGGGTGAGTATGCAACCCCAACATTGACATCCATGCATGTGACATATGACCCCCCCAGTTGTTGTCCCCCACATACACTGCAGTGAGTTTTGTCACCTAGGGGACTACTGCATACTCTGTGAAAGTCAGTATTGGGCAGACATTTCCTGTTGTCCCACATAGATTCCAGTTGTCTGCTGCTATCCTAGTAGGCCACCCCATACCCTTGCATGCATGCAGCAATACCTTAGATAAGCTACCAAAATGTACTACTCCATTCATCTATTGTTAAGAAGAGTGACTTACCTTGTGCCTGTGGCAGTTGTGAGGACGGTGCTTGAGGGCTGACTCTGTCAGATGAATGCAGTACACAGCCTATACATGGTAAGGTACAGGTAGTGTGATGTGTGTGGCATCCATTTTACTGTGTGTGTGAGTTGGAGAGAGATGTCAGTCCCTGGGTGCCTAGGGTGTCAGTGTATGTGCTATGCATTGCCTCTTTGCCAAGGCCAGGGCATAATAGGCATGCCTATGTCTGCCTACAGGGGCAGGCTCATAGGTTCCTCCTCCAAGTCCCCCTGTGCCTGTGGAGACCTTGGCAATGGTGGGGGCTGTGTTCCCCTTCCCTGAGATGTTCCTGCTGCAGCTGTTTCTGCAGGATCATATTGTGTAGCATGGCACATACTATAAATATGTGTGCACATGTGACTGGAGAGTACTGCAAGGCTCCACCAGATATGTCAAGGCAGTAGAACCATGACTTGAGCACCCCAAACACACACTCTATAATGTTCCTAGTTTGTGTGTGTGCCTCATTATGGCATTCTTCAGTGGGTCTGTGTGCATTTCTGATGGGTGTCATCATCCACAGTTCCAGTGAATAGGCAGCATCCCCCATGAGATGGCCATATGGAATGCCCCCCTGGCAAATGCCTGTTACAGCTGTGAGGCATGCCAGATGTGGGAGTCGTGATAGCTGGCAGGGCTGCCAGCACACACATTGATGATAATTCCCTGGGCATTGCACATGACCTGGCAGTTGATGAATTAATATCCCTTGCAGTTGGCATACTCTACCATCTTCACCAGATGGTGCTTTGATGTGTACATGAGTGCAGTCTATGGCACCCAGTACCTCAGAGTAATCTGCTACATGGTGGAAGAGATACATATTGCTGGTCCTCTCCTCAGGGGTGCTGGGGAAATAAATGTGCTCACTGACATGTGGTAGCATGGCATCCAGGAACTGGTGGTGTACCCTGGATGCAGATGCCTGTGAGACCCCCATGATGTCCCCAGTAGGACTTTGGAAAATACCTCTAGCTAGTGTTCTTAAGGCTACACATACCTTGGGTTTCAACTGGGATGGGTTCCGTTCTGTTGGCTCTTGCTCTGATGTGAGGCCAGCAGAGCACGGTGAGTTGCTGAAGTATGTCCCTGTCCAACATCTAGTGCTCTAGTATCTCCATATTCGGTCTCATTTACATTGTTGAACTTTGACAAGTTTGAACGTCATATGGTCAAAACCATATGTTCAAACTTAAGTTCAAATGTTTCAATGGAGATCTCCATAAGGGAAGCTTTCCCTTTCCTGCAATGTAGTGTGATCTCAGAGTTTCTATATTTAAGTAGTGTGGGGTGCAGGGGGCATGCCCCCCTGCTTACAACCTTCAGGTAAGTTTTTTGTGTTTTTTTTTTATTACATTGTCGAACTTTTAAAGTTTGAACATATAGTGTTGACCATATGGTGGTCAACTTCTAAAAGTTTGACAACATGATATAGACCCCTCCAGGTCATGGAGCCTCTAGACTGTTACCCTGAGTCTGAACACTCTTCTTTTCCTTGGTCTGGGCTGGTTGCCAGCATTATCCTCATCACCACTCTCAGTCTGTAGCACATACAGATGTAGCAAAGCAGCAGCAGCCACTCTCATTTTGTCAGTTAAAATTCCCGTGTGTGTACACCAATGGAAAGGTGTTTGCGTACTTTATACTGGTGTGCTGCAGATGTTGCCTGTGTGACTGGATGACTATGATGCATTCCACCTGCCAGCTATATTAGTGAGGGGTTTGAATAGGCTACTGTGAGTGGCAGAGTCCGTATTAGTGACTTGTAGTTCATTTCTTTTGTTCTGCTATTTCCTTTTTTTTTATATCTGCTGTGTTTAAGCCCTGTGACATGCTACACATACTTTTTCAGCTAGTGTAAACATTTCTGAGCAGAAAGGGCCTTCCCCTGGACATGAGCACATTCAGCATTTCTGAAATCAGCTAGGCACAGCTAAGCAGCCTTAGACACACCCTCCTTGCTTAGCTGTGCTTAGCTGAGTTCACATAGAAGCCGTGGAGCTCCAATGTGCTTACACCAAGCATGACACATTCCCTTTTCATGTCAGCTGCTTCTTCTGCTTACACCATCACATTATAGCTCTTACACAGTTAGGTACTGCAGACATGGTCTCTCATTTTGCTATTCAATACATTTAGCTCATTTACATACCCTACTACCTTATTCCCTAGTTACACCACTACACCGGAACCTATGTACTTAGAACCACTGTTACCTGTTATTGTTATGAGTCTATATGCTGCCCAGTATAATGGCAAAATGAATTCATGCTTCAGATTTAATTGACTTTTTATTAATTTTTTAAAAAATTTCTGCATGATTGCATTTGTGCACCACTGCCCTCCGTTTAAACAACCCCGTATATATATAAAAAAACTTTTAAATTTTACAATTTTGCAACATGTTAGCATGCTAATGGCCACAGTTTTGGCCATTGGAATGCTATTGAACATAATACATGCTTTACTTTAAGCTGTCATACCCCCATTTTTTTTTTTGCAGAAATGTACATGGTTACTAACCACATACATTTCTGCTGTGGACACGATGCCAACACGGATGCCTCTCTGCTTCCTGGATCACAAATTCACCTCACTTGCATGGTTTTCACCAGCAAATGAGGTAATTTGCATTATTCCATCATTTCCATGCCGGAATAGTGCTGGGATGCTAGTGCACACCCCCAATCTTGTTTACTGGATTGCACAGGCTCCGAACTCCATGCTCAAGCCATGGCACTATGCTTACATGGAGATTAGCTCTGTGTAAGCTTTATTGAATCCTGCCCTCTGTCTTTACTGGACTTGTATGCATTTGTATAAAGCAAATTAGAATACTTTAGTGTGACCAGTTTTATCACAAATAGACATGTGAAAGGTACACAGTCAACAATGTGGCCAAAACTGTTGAGTACATATATAGGTGGCTTATAATGTCAGCAGTTTTGAGTGTACTTTATAGTTAAAATATTCTAAAATGGTTATTTTTGTCATTATTGGTACATAAATTGTGTTTCACTGCTTATTGAAAGGAATATCAAAGCTACAAATTTAAAGTACACTCTAACAAATGTAGCTGTATTAAACATGAACTGTAATTTAAAATAATCAGTAATGTGAATCAAATAACACATGCATGTATGCATTGTCCCAAAAATGTGTGCAGGGGGCTCATGGGTTAAAAACAGCCCAAGGTACACTTAATCCACTACTGGCTAGATGCATATTCAAAGAATGTGAGTTTCAATCCATTAAAAAAATGAGTTTCACGGAAAGGGAAGTTTATTGTTGCTCATACTGAGTTTGTTTGCACTATTTGACTATTTTGTTTTGAATAGCAAATGGCCATTAGTGGTTGTACTATAAAATTTTAATTAAAAATTTTAAATTAAATCAAATTCTCTGCAATCAATGTAAAAATGAAGAAGAAAATGGCATGCACACTGAGAGGTTTGAAAAGTGTTTACTTGGCTGTCACTCCACAAATACCATAATGGGATAATTGAATGATGGGGGGGGGGGGCTCAACCAGTACCTTGCCTAGGACTCCATTTAGCCATGATCCAGTTCTGGTCACATTACAGTCAGTTGTCTATCAGGGGCCAGGATCCACCAGATCACACATGCACGCAGGTCACTGTACCACAAATTGTTGTTGTCTTTTGGCTTTTCCCGGTTAGGGGTCGCAACAGCGGAACTCCGGCCTGCTAATGATTGGCAGTAGAGTTTCACTGTGCTGAGTTGCCAGCTCAATGCCCAACCTTCAATGAAGGCACACCCATTCACGCGTGTCTTTCAGAATGCCACTCGACCAGCGGGGAGGACATGCAAACTCCACACAGAAGGCACTCCCCTGCACTCCAGCTGAGAATCGAACTAGAGAACCTCTTGCTGTGAGGGAACGATACTACCGCTGTATCACCGCGGCCCTGCTGCTTCTTCTGCTTACACCATCACATTATAGCTCTTACACAGTTAGGTACTGCAGACATGGTCTCTCATTTTGCTATTCAATACATTTAGCTCATTTACATACCCTACTACCTTATTCCCTAGTTACACCACTACACCGGAGCCTATGTACTTAGAACCACTGTTACCTGTTATTGTTATGAGTCTATATGCTGCCCAGTATAATGGCAAAATTAATTCATGTTTCAGATTTAATTGATTTTTTATTAATTTTTTTAAAATTTTCGGCATGATTGCATTTGTGCACCACTGCCCTCCATTTAAACAACCCCGTATATATATAAAAAAAACTGTTAAATTTTACAATTTTGCAACATGTTAGCATACTAATGGCCACAGTTATGACCATTGGAATGCTATTGAACATAATACATGCTTTACTTTAAGCTGTCATACCCCCATTTTTTTTTTTTTTGCAGAAATGTACATGGTTACTAACCACATACATTTATGCTGTGGACACAATGCCAACACAGATGCCTCTCTGCTTCCTGGATCACAAATTCACCTCACTTGCATGGTTTTCACCAGCAAATGAGGTAATTTGCATTATTCCATCATTTCCATGCTGGAATAGTGCTGGGAGGCTTGTGCACACCCCCAATCTTGTTTACTGGATTGCACAGGCTCCGAACTCCATGCTCAAGCCATGGCACTATGCTTACATGGAGATTAGCTCTGTGTAAGCTTTATTGAATCCTGCCCTCTGTCTTTACTGGACTTGTATGCATTTGTATAAAGCAAATTAGAATACTTTAGTGTGACCAGTTTTATCACAAATAGACATGTGAAAGGTACACAGTCAACAATGTGGCCATAACTGTTGAGTACATATATAGGTGGCTTATAATGTCAGCAGTTTTCAGTGTACTTTATGGTTAAAATATTCTAAAATGGGTATTTTTGTCATTATTGGTACATAAATTGTGTTTCACTGCTTATTGAAAGGAATATCAAAGCTACAAATTTAAAGTACACTCTAACAAATGTAGCTGTATTAAACATGAACTGTAATTTAAAACAATCAGTAATGTGAATCAAATAACACATGCATTTATGCGTTGTCCCAAAAATGTGTGCAGGGGGCTCATGGGTTAAAAACAGCCCAAGGTACACTTAATCCACTACTGGCCAGATGCATATTCAAAGAATGTGAGTTTCAATCCATTAAAAAAAATGAGTTTCACGGAAAGGGAAGTTTATTGTTGTTCATACTGAGTTTGTTTGCACTATTTGACTATTTTGTTTTGTATAGCAAATGGCCATTAGTGGTTGTACTATAAAATTTTAATTAAAAGTTTTAAATTAAATCAAATTCTCTGCAATCAATGTAAAAATAAAGAAAATGGCATGCACACTGAGAGGACATGCAAACTCCACACAGAAGGCACTCCCCTGCTCTCCAGCTGAGAATCGAACTGGAGAACCTCTTGCTGTGAGGCAACGGTACTACCGCTGTACCACCGCGGCTCTGCAGGTCACTGTAGGTCACTGTACCACAAGTACCAGTATCATTCAGCAATATTTCACATGGGTGTGAATGACTTGAGATGAGTATCTTATCAAATTTTGAATATTCACAAGAGTGAAAAAAGAAAGAATGATAATTTTAGGTCAAATCTAAAATGATCGAAAACAACAAACATTTAAATTATTTTTTTTCTGTGGGGAAAGCACTCTTGCACACCCCAGTCCCTGCTAATCTTATACTAACTCTGAGATCACACAATAGTGAGATAAGGGCAAATTGCTGTACCCACACAACAGTGGGATAAGCACAAATTGCTGTACCTGTTGCATCACAATCCTGTATAAAAAGATGCTGGCAAAAATAATATTGATAACATTTACTAACATGAGTGTTTACTTTTATTCACAACCTCAAAAAGTGCTCACTCATATGAGAGTATGCCATTTCAGACTGCAAACTCAGTGACATACCTCTTGGATTATATGAAGTGACACATGCTGGAGCTCTTGGGATTATGTATCCTAGCCTGGTATGAGCCCTGCATTGAAAAGCATTCTACCTTCTCCAAGGATGATGCCACAATAGGACAGTAGTATCTGGATTGTGTAGATTCCTTATACTTGAGCTCTAAAACCATCATTTTTACATTAAGATGGCACTTTTGTGGCAGAAGTGTGGTGTAGCAAACCTGAGAGGTGGGGGCTGTTGACTGAAAGCTTTTTGTGCATTTTTCTGATTGGTCTGTGGGCATTGCTGTTGTATAATCTGTTTTCCTGATTCTATTCTGTATAAGCCAGTATTTACATGGGTTTTAATTCCTCTGAACTGCTCTTGGTTTGGCTATGTTGCCTGATATTTAGAGAGAATCTGTTGCATCTAAAGCCAACTGCTGATAAAAGTATAAAATAAGTATCATTTTGCACTTCTGTTGATTATTTTTACTGTATTCCATAAGAATCATGCATTGTTACATTTCTTGCACTTTAGTAGAGTTACAAAGCTGAACTGTTTTTACTGCTGCTGTAAGTACTTCATTACATTGTGACTGCTAGTTTTACAGGACAGTAGTATCTAGATTTTCCCTGCACTTGAGCTCTAAAATCAGCACTTTTATATTAAGAGGGTTTTCTGACTGCACTCTTGTGAAAGAAGGGTGATGTGGCAGACCTATCTGAGTTAGGTGCTGCTGGCTGAGAGCTTATTGTGTGTTTCCCTGATTTGTCTGTAGGCCTTGCTGTTGTAAAACTTGCTTTCTGGTTCTATATAAGCCCAGTGTTTGTGTGGGTTTTTGCTCAACTTCTCAGAACTGCTTTTTATTTGGCTATTTCACCTGATAGTTACAAAGCATCTGCTGCATCTAAAACCATCTGCTGCAAAAAGAATGTAAACAAGTATCATGTTATAAAAAAGAAAATAAAGAGTGCACCATCAGCTGGAATTCAAACTTGTCAGCAAATAACTCCAAGTAACAACCTGTTTAAATGAAACTTCATTTATTGCAAACGAACAGGAGCTGCAGCAAGTGATAAAAGTTAGCGCTTTCGCGTTGACACCCAACGCTTCATCAGACATAAAGACTTAATGAATCTGGCTCCTTTTAAGCATATGTTCACATGATGTCATAATTGACTTTAAAAGTGTCCTGTTGAAATGGCAACAAATAAAAACCAAAAACTGAGAAAATAGTAATAATCCAGAAGGCAGAATTTGCAGGAAACCCACTTTTTAAAACACACCTTTAAAACTTTATTCCATGAGCGCTTTCAGCTAGAAAATACCAGCCTTCTTGTTATACTTCTACTGATTATTTTTATTGTATTTCATAAGAATTCTGTATCAATTGTTACATTTCTCACACTTTAGAAGAGTTTCAAAGCTGTACTTTTCCACTGCTGTTGTAGTACTTCATTACATTGTGTATGCTAGTTTTACAGGACTGTACTATCTAGATTGTGTGGTTTCCCTGCACTTCAGCTCTAAAATCAGCATTTTTACATTAAGAGGGTTTTCTGATTGCACTCTTGTGACAGAAGTGTGCTGTAACAAACCTATCTGAGTTGAGAGGTTGCTGTCTGAAAGCTTATTGTGTGCTTCCCTGTTAGGTGTGTAGGCCTTGCTGTTGTAAAACTTGTTTTTCTGATTCTGTATAGGCCCAGTATTTGCACTAGGCTGCTCTCCTTACAGCGGTGGTTAGCAGTGTACTATATAGATGCAAATCCTTTCAAGTCAAAATTTCCCTTAAATATCTTTGCAACCTTACCAAGTCCCCCTGCTGTCTAGGGGCATCTGAATTGCACATAGAGCAGCATAGCTTTGTTGGATCACTGCAGTTCACACTGAGTAAGCCATTTCTTCATCCATGTGCTATCATTGCAGTCTAGTTAAATCTCCCCACTCTTCTCCTTGGTTATATCCATAGCAAAAGACCTAAAACCATGGATAAGCACTTTCCTGCTATCTCCAAGGCCAACCTGGTGGACATGGGCATTATGAGACAATGTAACAATTGTCTCATGTATAGTGACAACCACTAAATCCTAAAGCAAACAAACACAGTATGTGAGAGATGTAGCTACACTATGAAAACTGAGACACGACTCTCACATACTGACAAATCAAATGACAAAGACAGGCTGTCAGCACACACACATTATTTCCCTCACTAAATAAGGTCTTGATACATAAACTCACATATGCAGAGGTACTCACAAGTAACGTACGAAAGACCTCAGATGTCTCCCTCAGAAACCACATGCAAACAAAACAAAATCAATACCAACCACTACACATAAAAAGACACATAAAAAGACACATCACAATGTCTCCACAAGCAAGTTATTAAGGGAAAACACTGCACAAACATTTTGGTATTAAAAGACTCCATCATGAGACACATGGATACCTCCCTCACCAGCTTGGATAAAGAAAGAGCTACAGTCAGTTGCCTGTCAGGAGTCAGGACTTCCTAGATCATGCAGGCACTCAGGTCATTCAACTACAAGTACCAGTATTATGCAGTCATAGTACGTGTGGGTGTGAGTGACCTGAGATGTACCTCCCTAGATTATATGAAGAGGGACATAATGGACCTCTCTGAATATGTGTTGCAGGCTGGTATGAGCCTCACTTTGAGCAGCATTCTACCACAGAAATAACTGACTTCAATAATTGGCTTGGCTACTGGTGTTATTCCAAAGGGATCCAGTATTTCTCAGCCTGGAGCAACATGACAGCATGATCGACATACCATGCTTCTTTTCCAGAAATGGTCTGTAGCTGTCACTGTTAGTCATTTGAATACTGGCCAAGGCATTGCCACCCCCATAGTGCCTTTTTTTAGGCAGTGTCAAACCAACAGACCTACCAACATAAATTCTTCTAATGCCTAATTCCAAGCTGAAGGTACTGCTCAATGCTAGGAGTCTTAACAAGAAATGATGACATATGTGCAGTTACAGAGACATGTTTTGTCATACCTCTCAACTGTCCAGATTTTCACAGAATGTCCAGAGTTTTGCTTCATGTTTTGGTCTGTTTTGGTCTCAGCATTTTGAAAGTCAGTCTACTGGCATTTTAGACAGACTGTTAAAATGCCAAGACCAAAACACCGCATACTTACAAGGCTGAATATCGAAATTGCTGACTATAACAACGACAACGTCAAATTCACACTTATCACGCACGTAATTCAATAATGAAAGTAACAACACAAAGCATCTAAGCATTACCCTACCACTTTAAATACCCATAATTGGTACCTAACTCTCCCCTATATCCCTTCCACCAACCAATACCTGTGTATTCATAAGAAATCCCTCTGAATATTCATGTCAACATTTAAACCACCCACATGAATATTCAGTGGAGATTTCTCAGGTAAATACTTACATTATTTTATTTATAATGTTTACATTTTTGTAGGGGGACTGCACTCCCCAACCCCACTATAAATTAAATATACCAACTCCAGATCACACTACAGTGTGGAAATGAGCATAATTCCTCTTCTGCTCAGCACAGATCAGCAACAGCTGGCATTTTCCTCATTCAATCTTGAGAAAGACAGGAAAGTGAAGCTTCAGTCATGTGAAACTTTGACATTCTCATCTTAGCATTTTAAAAGTTGCTGTACCACTGGCAGAATGTTTACAGGCCTACTACTGTAATGAGTAAACATACACTCTACCTGACTTACTGATGAGCCATGCTTAGGAAACCATCTAAACATAATTTCCAATAGCTTCATATGTATACATAATATATTCCCTATATAAGAATTTGCCATAAGCAGGCAACTGACTCAGTTGTAATGCAGTAAAAAAATTACTTCTGGAGCAAGAACATTTCAATATAAGGAGTGAGGGGCATGCAAATCCCTGCACCCAGAAAAGTGCTCTGTCCTCCACTGGAATTAAGATTATTCTCTTCAATTGCTTCCTTAGCTGTGGAAAAATGAAAGTATTCACTGACATGCCTTCAATGTATTAATTAGGAACAACATACTTATAATACATCTCAGTTCCCCTTGTTCTGACCTCTTTTTACCTTCAGCAGAGAATGTCAGTTTCCACATATCACCATAGTAGCAGTGGAAATGCCCATTAGAGTGAGATATGCTGCTGTTGCTCTGGCAGCATTAGTAAGACAGTGTCAGGCAACTAGCTTATAATGGGGACCCTCATTGGATCCCCCAAGCAGGTACTCCTGTTGGTCTTTGTGCAGTAAGTAAGGGAAGATTGTATATTCTTGACTGCACCACTGGGGTGCCCTACCAGACACAGTTCCATTAGAAGATATGGCCATGCTCCAGTTCTCATTTTAGAGACTGATGGCCGACATTTCATCTTCATGCCAATTTTCTGATTTGCCAGTTGCTGTGCAACATAGGACATCTTATTAATGCAACTTCGTGTAGTGTGAAACAAATAGTGCCAATATCAATGGCATCTCAAAGTGCCATAGAGGTGTGAGAAATTGCACAGCATGTATGCATTTTCTGCATGAAAGATAGCTTAGAGATCATCATTGTTCTTTAGCACACCCATTTGCTACAAATGTGACATGTTGTGCACCATCCCCATTTCTGTCATTAATCTGCTCATGCATGCTCGAGTACTGCAAGTGCTCATGCTGGCTCACAAGAATGGGAGAGCCTCTTAGCATAACTATGGTCGTAGCCGTTATGTGTAGAAAGAGAAATTCAGAAACATTCATGAGTTTGCCCCTCATCAGCACAATCACCATGCTCAGAGGCTTGGATGTATGCTATATAGACACTGAAATCAGCAAATTGTCTTATCTTGTGAAGAAAGATTATGTGGTGCAATGTTTGGGAAATCTGTTGCTTCTGGGAGAAAAGTTATTAAGAAGAAGGAAAGCAGCATTACTAGCTTTGTGAGCTAACACCTACTTTGCCTTAGCGTTCACCCTTGCTGGTCTGTATGTCTTAAGAAGGTCTGGGTTGCAGAAATACACAACAAATGAGACTTTTGAATGCAGTGTTAACATTTATAACCCCCTGTTGCAGTATGTTTTGTAAGCAAGGCAGGTGTACTAATCAAATGGTGCAGTTAACTAGGATATAACTGCTTGTGGTGAAGAAGTAAGTCAGCAGTTATAGGTGCATCACATACTGTTTAGAAGCATTATCTTCTCTCATTATGTGATACAGAACAAGAAATTATGCAGGTTATAGGAATGCAGTCTGCTGTTATTGGATGAATCTACAGTTAGCTAGTTAGACGTACAGGTAAGACATGCTTAATGTAAGGTCAGTCAGGCAGTTGTTGCAGTTTATATGATGTGCTATCACGTGTGAGGGGAATATTTTATGCTTTGGGGATATTTGGAGGGGGGGGGGCATTTACACAGCAGAAGTACCATTGTTGAACATAACCTGCACTGGAGATGATGGTGAATACTTGTAGTCAAGGTACTGTGAATGCCCTTAGAGTTGTCCAGTATAATCCCCTGATGAATAACCTGAACTGCAGTTGAAATATAGCATGTATACTGGATACACTGTTGCATAACTGCTTCTTGTTTGTTTGGTGGGGGGATGGGTAGCCAGGGGGAACAATGCCACTATTTGAAGCATTGATTTTCTCAAGTCAGTATGTCGACCTATACTATAGGTTGACATACTCAAATGGTTTATTCTTTCTTTCTCTACACAACACAATGAAGGAGAAAATGTGCAAGTTCTCCCATGCAGATAATGAGATTTTGTTGCTGGCCCTCCATTGGCAAAGCTGATAGATGTTTAACCAAGACACCTCAGATTGGACCTACCTGACCATGCCTGACAGGATGGTGTAAATTACATAGATGCTGTCAGTGGCCAAGGCAGAAACAATGAATAAATCAGCCATTAAGCCAACATGATTAAAGATATGAAAAAGCATGCTACCCACTTTCCACAGGAGAGTAGGTCAATGAGAGGTGGCCATTCGGCCAAACCAATAATAAGACAGGAAGTATCTTACCACTGCGTGAGACATGAGGCTTTTTACTATCCTGCAGTGGTGTTTTGGACATTACTGCAAAACAGCACCGTGCTCCTAGAATCTCCATCAAAAATGTTGTGTGTGTGTGTGTGTGTGTGTGTGTGTGTGTGTGTGTGTGTGTGTGTGTGTGTGTGTGTGTGTGTGTGTGTGAGAGTATTCTTACAGCAACTGCATATTTCTGCACTGTGTAGTTTAATGCATATTTGTAAACATATTGTTCTGATGTTTAGTAACATCAGGAATTTAAACATGAAGAACACCTGCACAAGTAAAGGTTTATCTTTTTATATTCTACCACTATCCTCTACTTTTGTTATTTTATCACTGTGAATAAAGTAACAGTAATGGGTCATAATTATTAAGTATTTTATTCTGGTGTCTTCACAGATGACATATTATTTGAATTCATTACCATGGATATTCCACTGCCTGATGAAGGAAATGAGTCTGACTCTGGCAATGATGGTTGTAATACTTGGCATGGTCATGCAGTATGGTGTCTGTGTAGCATACAAGGAATGTAGAATCCAGGTCTCCTTACCCAGTCACTGGACATGGCCTCTGGGCCTCTGTGCCTGTGGAACTTACACAAGATGCACAGATTACCATTGACTGATCTAGGTAGGAAGGTACACCTCCTCCTGTTTTGCAGCCCTCATTGTCTGCCACAGTTTCCAAAGTGCATGTGGGGAGGCATGTTTCACGTACTGATGGCTGTCGGATGCCATGGTACTGACACCAACTTAACTAGCTGTCTCAAAATCTTAAACCCAGAGATTGTGCAAGGCCATCATAGAGGTACAACCAAGCAATATCTCAATCTTTGCATATATGGTATGTGTTTTGCAGGCGTGATCAACTGAGGTAGCGCACATCTCATATGTATGACATCCTGCACATGATCCATCACCTGCTGGCACAGCTCAGGCCCTCCATTGTTCACAGGATGTATGCAAAATAGATGTTATAAAATCACTCCACATCTTGATCTAATGTTACTGGCCATCATGGATGAGAAAGATTAGGTCAAGCTCATGAAGTACCATTACTTCCACCTGATCACTCAGTGTGGATTTGCAGATGGGAAAATGAGCATGTCCACAAGAGCATAAGAATTGCACAAGTGACACATCTTGTACACTTCATCACTGACATTCATGCAACATGCCTACCTCTAGGCAAGGTCTTGCCACTGCCTGTGACAATTTGTGCAGAGTCAGCTCTCATGGATAGGGATGCGCAGTGGATGACAACACATCTTCTATGGATTTCTTAGACCTGCCCATAAGACCTTGCCACATTGTCACAACATCTGTTGAAACAATGTTCTAGCAACCACACAAACAATCCACTGCAGGATCCAGTTATACAACCCCCTCCTCCCACACACACACACACACACACACACACACACACACACATTTGGCCCACCCAGAACATTTTATTTCAGGCTACAACCTAACCTACATCATTCACAAACCACACAAATTGTACTAGAGCTACCATAGTATATGCACATTTCCCTGTGGAAGACACTGAATCAATGTTCCCACAACCACCTATGCAAATGATGATAACTGTGCCCAGCCTCAGAGTGGAAGCTGTCTTATCTGGTGCCCAGTGTTCATTTTGGCTGTACTGCTTCACCTCCTCATCTATTAATTGGTACCTTCACAACAACAGGCTTCCTACAGCAGACCCACACCTCCTCAGCAATGTGCAAAAACAATAAAATAACTAACTAAATAAATAAATAAACACTTCAGTTAAACAGTAGTAAGCTGATCGGTACAGCTGTACCAAATGGATTCCTATAGCAGATAGATGCATGCTTCCTCAGCTCTTCAAGTGAAGGACAAAAAAAAGCAGTACTAAAAATAATGAAGGAAGTGCACTTCTTGTTTGTGTCCTCTAACACCTTGCACCCCAGGCAATAGCCCCCCCTCTATCCCACTCTTGCTATGCTACTGCCCTGCCCTTTGTTAATTGGGTTGCCTATGTGTGATGTATAGTGTGGCCAGTCTATGCAAGGGTAAGCATAGTCTGATTGAAGGTTTGCATGCTTTACTTCTACTGTTGTGTATATGATTTAATCTGGCCCAAAGCTATGAGCTAACAATTGCCTCTGGCAAGATTCACTGTATACCATACCAGACTTTGTCTAACATGGTCATCCCTAGCTGATACTTCCTACACTGACTGTCTAACATGGTCTTCCCTGGCTGATTGGTCTTCCACTGACTTTTCATGTAGTTCAGCCTCTCTTACCTATGGTTCTGGGTGAAATGCCTCCCTGCTGCTACTCTTGCCACACTATTATGTTGTGTAACATTTCACATTCTGAGACTATCTTGATATAAGTTCCAAGGTCATATTACAGAGCCCCACCAGAGACAGCCAGGCAGTGTAAGCATGTTTTCAGTAGTCCAGAAATGTGCTTCATAATGGCCTGAATTAGAGACAGGCCATAGCTGTAGATTTAGTCTGCTGGGGCATGTGGATTTCTGATTGGTATCATCAACCATGGCTTCAGGACATATCTGGTATTGCCAATAAGATGCCTCTGGGGAAATGTACTCTTCACAAACTGTTAATGTAAGCCATAATTGTGCCATAAGTGGTAGTTATGAGTACTGCCAGGGTGGCCTTCAGCCACATTGTAGAATATACCCACTGTGTTATAGACAATCTGCCAGTTGATGGAGTAGTAACCTTTATGAGTCACATTCATTCTTCCTAGTCCATTGGATGGGGCCTATATATCAATGGGGGCACAGTCTATGTTTAAAAGTGTCATAAGGAAATGGGCTCTATTATATAAGTTTCATATGGTGTTGTCTCTATCCCCTGTGATAAAAGAAACTACATATTCTTTCCCCATAAGCTGCAACATGACATCAAGAAACTAGCACAGTATCCTTGAGGTAGATGCCTAATAAACCTTGTTTGTTTCCCCTGTTGGTCACTGAAAGGTTCCTGTAGCTAGTATTCTCAGGGCTACACATACTTTAGTATCCTTTAGTACAGCTAGTTCAGATTCCCATGGACCTGAAGATGAGATCATATCAACCGGCTCCAGCATGGTGACTGTACCCACATGGTAGTTGTCTATAATGTCAGTGTCATGAAGACCATGAAATGTTAAGTGCAGCCAGATGATATGGCACCTCAAACAACAATCAGACTAATAGCAACAATTACGGATTTTGGCATATAGACATTCCCTGAAGTGACAGGCACTCCTAACATTATTCCACTGTTCCCCTGTCAAATGCACTGGTGCTAGTGCTATAAGTCACAGATTTTATACATTTCTGAATTACTCAGCTATAATATTTTCCCTAATTTGCATACACAGAGTCCCTCATTTTAATAGCACCATGTCATTATGCCTCCATTAGCATACATTGAAAACAATTATGTCATTTGGCTTCCTCAGGTAACACACAGTATCAGTCTAAATCACACTCACCTACACGTGGCATCTTGGGTCTATATTATGAGATTGAAAAGACCGGAGAGCGAATGGCTTAAACATCAAAAATGCCATATATCGAAGTTGCTCTTGTGGGGGAATGTGCCCCCACACCCCCACTAATTACATATACCAACTCTGAGATCACACTACAGTGAGGAAAGAGCAAATTTTCTGATCTTCAATGTACCGCAATCTCACAAAAGCCACATTGATGAGCGGCATTTCTGATGTTAAAGCTATTCGCTCTTCAGCCTGTTCGATTTCATGATAGGAACCTGGCCTCTCATGACATACTGTTGTCAACTATATTGCAGTCAATGTTTTTCCATTCCAGTGATGTTTATTTCAAGGGTTATAATTTTAAAACACATTCAATACTAATTAAATTGTTCACAACATGAGGCATATCAGCATTTAATTTCAAATGCCAAGACAGTTATTACTTTTTCAAGAGTAAATCAAACTCCCTTCTACACACTTTAAAATGTTTGTAGTCCAATACAGGAAAAATAAACTTTTTAAATCCTTCATATGAATTTGCATGCCTAAAAATGCATTTATTATACCTTTGTTACAAATTGCACATTCTTCTTCTTCTTTCGGCTTTTCCTGGTTATGGGTCACCACAGCGGATCACCTGTCTGCTCAAGATTGGCAGTAGAGTTTTTTATGGTGTTGAGTTGCCAGCTTGGCTCCCAACCTTCCACAAAATGCACACACATGCATGCACTCATGCCTAGGGCCAATTTCGAGTGTCCAATCCACCAACAACATGTCTTTGTGATGTGGGAGGAAACCTGAGCACCCGGAGGAAACCCATGCGACCACAGAGAGGACATAATATCTATAAACTCTTTTCTTCAAAACTCTAATGGTTTTACTCACATAAAAAATAATTACATAGGATGCATACTGCAATATAAACCACAAATTTAGCAGCACAAGTAAAATTATTTTTCTCAATTATAGAAATGTTATGCTCCCCTGTGTTAATAAAAGGACCTTCCAAAATTAATATGGATTGCCTGTATGATTCCACACCAAAAATACCTCCTTGTCTGTTTTGAGTGTAACTTATGTAGTTCTCCTAATTTTCCAAAATTAATTTTTAAATTCTTTGCTTTTTTATTCACAAAATGTGGTTCTGTTCCAACTATTTTGGATATTTTTTTCATTTCCCAATATTATTTTTAACAATGTGACTATTCACACTGTGTGTAATACATACCACATTTTTGTTGTTTCTGTTAAAAACTACCTTCTGTCTATTTTCAGAACCAAACGTAGTAGCGTGTATAATGGGATGATGAGAAGAATGATTCTTCATTACTTCATTTGAAATATAATTTAACATATCTAGCAGATCACCTATAGCTAGAAACATATTCTTTAATTCTTTAGTTTTGCAGCTGTTTTAATCCCAAAATCTGTGTTAAATTCAGAAAAGGAATAATGTCAGTACAAAAATAAAGGGGGATATGTAGTTGATGATTTTTACAAATAATAAGTGATTGCAAAAGCTTCTACTACCAGTTTAGTAATTTAATTTGTTTTTGTTAATAAATAGAATAGCACACATTTGTTTTCGCTAATAAATAGAAAAGGCTTAGAATACCTTTGATCTGATCTCTCATGTAAAATATGTATTTCCTTCTGAATTCCTTTTGGATTGTCAATAAGGGATTCTTGGTGCTTTTTGGAAAGTCTGCTTTTGGCTTATTTACAAGATATTTGCCTTACTCTACGAGTATTGCATATCATACTTTTATACTTAATCTAGTCTGTTTTGAATTTACTAACAACCTTCCCAACTCTCTCACTAACCATATAATAGTGTTAATATTATGTGATTTAGAAGGATGATACTTCTTTTGGAATGGAAGTAAAATATCAAGAAAAAACATGCAATGCAGTATTACATTTATCCTGTACAATAACATAACACCATTCAGTAGCTGTCAATTTATACCAAAGATGTGATCCCATCACTGTTTGTAGACATTTAAGTAATGAATTTTGGGCTACATCCATTGGTTAATATATTTTGAATATAACACTAGTTCCAGTTACACAATTCATTTGTTTATGTATGGACTTTGATTGCTACATTATTTTTGTTTGATGCATTTATTTTGCTGCTCTATTCTTTTATTTTAATTTAACTCTTTTTTGGTGAGTATGCATATTAAACACTGTGGAATTTCATTTTCTTTTAACTTTTTGGATACTATATTAATTTACTTTGTTACTTTGCTTTGCATCTACCTTGCTGCCCAATTTGACACTGAAAAGAGTCCTAGGACCAGTTCATTTACCTAGTTAAAAATTTAAATAAAAATTAAAATAGAATAGAGATAAAGCAATGGGATGCTCCTTAGCTGAAAAGACAGACCATTGGTCAGTAATGCAAGGACAGTTAATCAAAGGTGTTAAAAATCTCAAGAGCTGGTTTATGCAGAAGCAGTCAAGAAGTAAAACATTTCTACTTACGTAAATAGTGAGTTTGCTCATTTAAATTGAGTAGCATTATTCCACTATATGACACATATTCAGCAATGCCTTTCCTTGAGATGGAAATTGCTGAAGTACATACACACTGCCATTCTTTAAGCTGGAAAGGGTGACATTTTTGTATCAATATTAGGTAATCAAAATTATAGAATACTTCTGGAAATCCACCTATTCCTGTGTGGTTTGTTCTTTTTAACTGTTTGATGCCCCTTGCAATTTCAGCATGCTTACTGTTTGTGTTAGTACTACAAGTCCTCAGGTCCCAGGGTTCAAAGACCATCATCTCACAGTGAGGGAATCAAACATCCTGTAGATTGCTTGGGCTGCCACTCACACTCAAACACATACTCATATGCAACCAAGGTACAGCAACCATACATGCAGAGTGGAGCGGGAATACCTTGCCTGAACAAGTAGTTAAGCCTTAGCCTATGAAAAGGGACTGGGAGGAGTGTGTGGGTCAACAGCTTAGGGATCCTGGCAGCAATCAGGAAAGGGGATTAGGTTTAAGGAGTGGGGAAGTTTAGGGTTAGGGCATGATCAGGGAATTTAGTTTTAGGGAGCAGGAGGGAAATTAAGGGTTAGGGAATGATTAGGACTTTAGTTCTCGGTAGCAGAGGAAGTTTTAGATTTAGGGAGTGTTTGTGAACATTAGGGTTAAGGCTGGTAAAATGGAGTTTTATGTTTATGAAGCAATCGGGGACTTAGGTTTAAGGATGACAATTTTACGAGTCATTTGCACTTCCATAATAATTCATCACTTTTACTGTATACCATTGCAAAATATAAAATGCATTAAATTGTTACTGTAACAAATAACATTCAGAACTAAATGTTGCTGTCCCTAACCTAGTTATAGTCTTGCATTTTGTGAATACAACTCTCATTTTATTGCACACTTGAAACAGTATGACAATTGGTATAAAAGTTTAACTAGGAAAGTTAGTTTACAGAAATAATAATAATTACACCACATTAGTCTTTATGGTGCTAACAAATGTATTCACTCCAAAATGTTATATAATACATAGTTAAAATATGATCATGAGTTATCATGGACTGCTTATGGCATTTAATAAACTGCACAATCACTACTTGAAAATACTACAACATTTTGGCACTTACCTAAGAAAAATCTGTTAATTTTTCTGCAAGTAAGAAATGGTTCATGGCCACAGGCATTTGGGTGAGGGTTAAGTCTTTACTGCATCCCAGGTGGCTCATTTTTGACTAACAACAAGAGAGCTGTTGGGATTAGGTGTGGGACGATGCAAGTCAGTGTCCAATATCAGCTCGTCCATCTCAGAGGGAGAAAAGCTGCTGGCTTGTTGTACTAGCAATTGTCACAGCATTAAGAGCCTAGATATCCCCATGCTGAAAGACAGGTGCCACTTAGGAGGGAGGATGTGCTTGTATATAAATGCCAGTGCACCTTCCAAGCTGCTATAGCAGAGTTTGCAAGGCTGCCATGAGGTTGGGGGATAGAAGAGTTCACAGGAGCTGCAGACTAGCCTGCTTCCTACCACCTGACTCTTCCCTCAATCACAGAGTGAATGGGCTGATGGGTTCTCAACCTGACAGAGGAATGAATGTTTCAGCTGGGTGTAGGAAGGGAGTTTTTCAGCCAGTTTTATAGACAATAAAAATATTTATTTTATGGGATTTATAATAAAATCTGCATTTCAAATAAAGCAGAAAAGAAGTGATTACTGGCAAGTTCTGAATTACCTTTCCTGCTGGAATAATGCTATGAAGCTATATGACATTTTCTGGTACTAATCAACTCAGTTCTTGAACAATATTTGCAATGAAAATTATTTAAACATATAAAAGCAGAATACAAGTTTATTAGGAAATAATGCACGTCCCAGGTAAACAATTCTGGAATTCATTTCCCTGCCTCAGTTCTCAATAATAGTTCTCATTATACAATGCATAGATGCAATTCTGCTAAACCATCAAATTCAAATCTTCCCTAAAATTCCCAGCAGGGACTATATTTAAAAACAGCATTCAATGTAATCTAAAATGTTAAAGCACTTCCTAACTTTGGGTGGTATTCATAAATATTTGCATCATTGAGTAGGTCTGCCATACCTCAGAAGCGTATGCCAAAGCTGTAAAAAATGCATAGAAAATGGCACCCACTTGGGTAAGTCCATAGCCATAGTACATCATGAATGGCCTGCACATTCTAATTAGCCTGTCGGGACAGTACCTGATTCAGAGATACTCCTATTGTGGCATACAGGCTGGTCTCTATTACCTAAGTTGTGGGACCACAGTTGGATAATTACCATTAATATAGTGCCACTGACCTTGCGGACCCTCTTTTCCTAATGATATGGAGAGTGCCTTCTGTGTGGAGTCTGCATGTCCTCCCCGCGGTTGGGTGGACATTCGAAAGACATGCGTAAATGGGTGTGCCTTCGTTGAAGGTTGAACGTCGAGCTGGCACCTCGGCGTTCGTGAAAATCTGCTGCCAATCATTAGCGGACCGGAATTCCGCTGTGGCGACCCCTAACCGGGAAAAGCCGAAAGACAAACAACATGTTTCTTTCAGCATAAAGAAGCTGTTAGATGTGGAGGTGGACTAGCATGTATTGGATAACGAATGCCATCTAATAAAAAGGTATTTGGTTTGACTTCCATTTGGAGGACCATGTTTAGATAACCAATGTATTATTTTATAGAGAAAAAAGGGTACCTGTAATTATCGATAAGGTAACACACATTTGTTTGAAGAGAATGTCATTTGTACTTCTACTGAATCATATCTGAGGTAATTTGGGATAATATATATGCGTATGAGATCATTTATAAATGTGGATATGACTCAAATTACTTGTGGTCCTGAAACAGAAATAGCAGGTAGAACAGAATGCTTTCTGTAGATTGGAACCAAGTTTCTGTAACTTAAATAGATGTCTATATTCTCCAGGTAAAGGAACTTTTGCAAGTCAGATAGTTTTGCCTTTAAGGCTTCTTGTTTTGAATAGAGCCACACTGACGTGTGACAGCTTAGAATTTGTCTGAATGAACTGTATAGTAATTTCACTTTCCTCAAAAAAACAAGGTTCCAGTGATATATACCACTTTTTTATTATTTGGAGTAACAAGCGTTAAGCTGTGTTCAACAAACAGAATGTTTTTGTTTGAACAGAGCGAAAAAACTTTGTTACTCATTTTAAATAAAGTGCGTTACATATCACTGGAACCTTGGACTCGTCTGGGCACTTTGTTTGTGTTTATAGTTCCCCTCAAAAGCAGTATAGTGGCCGAAAAGTTTTTGTCAGTATGAAGGAGAAGTGCAGTCCGTCACTGGTGAAGCAGTAAGGCCTCTTTCAATGTTCTTTCAATGTTCTTCAAGGTTTCCAAAACAATTAATCCCTCAAAATGTTAGCATTTATGTAACTCATTGTTTAAACCAATGGTGATTGATTTGTAGTTTGTTTACATTCTACACAAGGACAGAATATTATTCAACACAAGAGATTTCTCCTCCTTAAAGACATATGGTGAAAACTTCACTATACTTCCCTGTTTGAATATCAGAGTGGAATGCCTGAAATCATTCATCACTACATGAGCAATGGCAGGGTCTGACAAATATTTTAGATATTTCAAAGACTTGGCGATGTGTTTAATTTTAGTCCCTATTAAAAATCAAAGTTAAATGAAAACAGGTGGCCTCTGCATCTTATCAAATTCAGGTTAAATATCAATATGCAAATTTAGTTCCACGAAGTTCCATTCATAGAAAAGGTTCTAACAATATGCAACAGTCGGATGCTCTTTTGCAAATACTCGATTGGGTTTATTGTGGATAAGCACTTTCGTCTCTGGGCTTAATCAGATTAAATCCATTGATGAAAGCACTTATCCACAAAAAATCCAAATGAACATATACAAAAATGCATTTGACGGTTTACTGCTGGAACATTTGCTATGAATGGAACTTTGTCAAAATTAAGGTCTAAACAGGCATATTGAATTTTAACCTTCCTTTGATAAAATGAGAAGGTAACCAGTATACATTTAATTTTACCCTGATTTACAACAGTTAATCCTGTCACACCTTTCTCTAAAGGACAACACCAGGTAGAAAGTTTCAAGCTCCAGAAAAGAGTATATTTCATTTTTATAGTTCTTGTGCCCGAGAAACAGCTAATATCAACCATTCTTATACCACATTAAAGAGTTTAGAGACTGTTTGCCTGAAAATAGTTACAATAACAAGAATATGTGTGGTATTGCTATGAATTTTAACTAGTTTCTGTCTGGAGTAAGGGTACTGCATTTTTAGCTTAGTAATTCACAGTAGCTCTTTTACTGAACTAGTAATAGTAAAATAGTACTGGTGTATCTTTGTGAGTAATGGGTAAGGGCGAGTATGAGGTATGTGTGGCTGTGGTACCCTACAATGTGTCTTGGAGGACATAAGAATTTTGCCTTTTTGATTATGGGTTTATGTTTAATGACAAGATATGAGAGCTGTACCTCCTGGTTGTGTACATAAATGCATTTCTTGCAGAGAGATTTTTGAGTTAGATAAAAATAGTGGAGTGTTGGTAAACATGAGGCAGTTGTTACACTACCTCAGGAGGTCTAGGGAGATTACGCTGGACAACAAAACAGAATTAATGGTTTGTAATCCATAGTCGGTGGCCAGATAGTTGGATAGAGATACTGGCTTAAAATGATTGTTATAGTTCTGGCAGTCGAAGGTTAGTCACTTTCTCTGTTTAGGTACAGCAGTACATTATAGATAGGTTGAATGCAGCTAGACTACACGAATGAAAACAAATCTGTAGTAGGGAAACGGACACGATTAACATATAATGACATAATTCTAGAATTTTAGATGCATATAAAATGGGGGGGGGGGAGTCAGTAGGGCTACCTAGTAATAAACCAGCATGACTGCAGAAAGGAACAAGTCACATTGAGTTACGCAACTGCAGTAAAGTGCCCCAAGCCAGAGAAGTTATAGTAGTACAAAGGTACATCTGGAATAGGTATATGGGCATTAGCTGCCCAGAATGTGAACACCAGCAAAATATTGAGATGGCTAATGAATAAGCAAAAGCAGATTATAAAATGGGGTTCAATTAATGAAACAACTATTAGTAAACACATAGTGAATATGAACAGTATGGACACAAACAGAAGCCATCAAACAAGTAATAGAAAAGTACAATATAGTTTACAATTAGTAAAATAATTAATGAAAGCAATGAGCAATGAACACAATGATCTGGTTCAGTTACTAAGGTAATTGTCAAAGACTAATGAATAAGTATGAGAAATGAACCAAATTTAGGCTTAACAATAAAATCAATCACAATAGTGCAGAATTAGTAAATGATACAAAAAAAAAGGAACTGAAGTAAATATAATCCACAGCTAGAATACAGAAATTGCCTTACTAGGCTGTTGTTAAATCTTACCTAATAGGATTTACACTGTTTAGTTGCAGTATACAGACTGTAACAATTTGGCAAACTAAAGAAACTTCATTCCCTTTTCATGTGACTGCCTTAGAGTGAGGGTGAGGGATGCCATACTGCAGCAGTGGGAAACACATTTTCACTATGCAAGGTAAAGACAGCTTGTAAGAAAATTGCTCCATGTAGTATACTAAATCATTCAGAACTGGGATGACAAGGACTTGTCTTCTTCTTTGCAGTCTGCTGTTATGTTCAGGTTGTGTGTTAGAGCAATATCAGCAGTTCATCACTGAAAAATGTTGAAATGAACAAAAGTCTTCTTATTTAAATTCTGTAATGCTTTGCCTAGAAGCCAGACAGACAGACAGCCAAATTTAAGCCTGTGCTCCCTCAAAAGATGGCCAGTCAAAACTCTTCCTTCAGATAATCTTAAAATCAGGTAGCTGATACGCAGAGACCTATATTCTATCAGAAGTCGGATACTATAGACCCAGACCTCATTGCATACTATAGATACAGACTTTGAAAGCCACTGAAGTCGTGTGGTGTGTTAAGTCTGTCAGAAATGAGATGGAATAAAGACTTTGTGGTATTCTTTTCCTTTTTTTCCTGTTGTCTTCCCCGATAATGCTTTACAGTGTTGCCTGCATCTCAGCAGTGGAGACAAATTCACAAGGAAGGCATTCATATACAAACTGGAGATGTTGTGACCTGCAGTCACATGCTCTATTTGTGAGTTATACCTCAGTTCATATGATTTGCTGAATGTCTAGTCCATATCCAACACACAGGCCCTTATCATTTAATTATTTTGGAGACAGGGCTAGAGGTGTCAAACTGCAATAGGAGGTGGTATTTGTTTCATTATGCAAGGTAGAAATAGCTTGGTAGGGTTTGACCATCTCATTTCCAGGAGGGCAAGCATGCACTGATGCTTTATGCACATCCCACTGAGCTTCTGTTCATCCCTTCTAATAGTGCTTGTAACATGTACAACAGAGACCTCAACCCTCCCAGCTCAAACCAACCCTCTGCAAAGGAAGGTGAACCAGCACTACCCGCTTGCCCCCACCCATCAGCTCCTACATTGACTTTGCTTATTACTCAAACCTGCATCAGAGTTAGAGTTCTAGCACTTACTACTACAGAGTCAGCTGACAGCGTTCAGAAGCTGTTGATGTGATTTTACTGGGTGTGGATCTTTTTAGTGTTTCTTTATAAACAATATGCCACTTTTTTGTCAACTAATCCTCATGAAGGTTTAAGGATTTCATTCTTTTTTATAAATCAATGAATCAGTTAATCAAGATACCTTTAGAGATTACTCTAATAAGTCAGCATAAATACATGCATCCAGTAGGTGACTAGCTGTGAAGAATCAGAATTACACATCTCTGCAAACTGTTCTTTTAAACACAATAATTTCTTTTGAATTTAGATTTTAGCAGTTTGCAGTATGATTTTATTTTCATCAACAGAATTTTTCAGTCTCTTGACAAACTATTTTTTCTTCACACCAAAATTACAAACAATAATTCTACTTTAGGCCACATGGTGACAGCAAATGACAAGAAATTAGTGTTCAATCTCATAATGTAACATAACAGTAAATTTTCAAAGAACCTGGTACAAATGCAGTTGCATCTCTCTCTCTCTCTCTCTCTCTCTCTCACTTACTCTCTCTGTCTCCAAAAAATCACTTAAGCCTAACCAGTGTAATTTTAGGTTATTTCCCTTTGGGGTACGCCAGCCATCTTTCTAAGTTACTTAACTTTGTTGTTTACTCCAAAATGCAAGTCATTATTTAACTGGGACATCACTATACTATCAGCTAGAATATTTTATTGACAGTGAAATTAACGTTATCTGCCTTAAGGCAGTTATAATCCAATATTACGCGGTTGTATCACATTTACTGTTTGACATGTTTAATCCATTTTAAAGGAATTGATGTGTAAAAATTGCCCACTTTTATCATGTCAGATGAACCAAAATGCTTGTTGAAAGCTGCTTAGAGCATATGAAGAAAAGCAATGTTCTGAAAGATTACGACTCATAACAAAATGGAACTTGCAAAACAAATTAGAATCATTTACTGCATTGTTTCCCCTGAAAAGTTATTTTCTTATTGTCTATAGTCACTTGATTTTTTGTCATTTTGATATAAGCATACACAGGAGCAGTTACTTTGGTCAAAACTCCAGAATGTCAACATTTGCTGTATCAGCACTCTTTAGTCAATCAAGCAGATGATCGACAGCTGTGCAAAATCAACAGTCTCTGGGTCAGGAAATATGCTCCTTCCACAGAGACTGAGTAAATTTGCAGTTAGTACATATAATTAATAGGGGTGAGGGGTAGAAGGGGCAGTGCAGGGAGACTTTCCCCTGCAAGAAATGATGTTTTTGTCTTTCTTTTTCTAACATTTTGCTTACATGTAACAATGCAGTGGGCTGTCAGCATTTGCATTGTTGACCTTTTTTTAGCCTAAATTATGGACATCAACATTTGGGCATTTCAGTTGTCACAAGTGCACGTGTATGTGTGTGTGTGTGTGTGTGTGTGTGTGTGTGTGTGTGTGTGTGTGTGTGTGTGTGTGTGCGTGTGTATAATATATATATATTCAAACAAGAGAGAGAGATATGGGCTGGGATTCAATAACGCTTACATAGAGCGAAACTCCTTGTCTGAATAGTATAGCTCCTACAGCACGGACTATGGCTGCTCTGTGATCCAGTAAACAAGGCTGGAGGCATGCACAAGCCTCCCTGCACTATTCTGACATGGATGCAATGGAATAATGCTAATCACCTCATTTGCTGGTGAAAACCATGCAAATGAGGTGAATTAGCGATTCAGTAAGCAGACAGGCATCTGTGTCAGAGCTGTGTCCGCTGCAGAAATCTATTCGGTTACCAACGGAGTATATTTCTGAAAAATCAAAATGGGAGCATGACAGCTCAAAGTAAAGTATGTATTATGAGTATTAGGTATGCCAATGGCCAGAAATATAGCCATTGCCATGGAAAACTGTTTCAAAATTATAAAAATCAGTTTTTTTTTTTTTGGCCAATTTCAGACATTTAAGCATAGTGCAGCGGTGAGCAAATGAGATCATGCAGAAATTTAAAAAAAAACAAATGTAAAAAGACAATTTAATGTGAAAGATGAATATTGCCATTATAGTGGGTAGCATGCAGAACCAAAACATTAACAGGCAACAGCAGTAGCTAAGGAAATAGGTTTCGGAATAATGCAGTAACAAGGGACTAAGGCAGTGGGGTATGCAAATGAGCTAAATTTATTGAATAGCAAAATGGAAGACTGTTGTCCACATGCACCTAACTGTGTAGGAGCTATAATGCGGTAGTGTAAGCAGGAGAAGCAGCTGACATAAAAAGGGGGGGTGTCATGCTTGGTGTAAGCACATTGGTGTTCTGTGGCTCCTATTTGTGCTCAGCTAAGCACAGCTAAGCAGGGGGATGTGTCTGAGTCTGCTTATCTGTGCTTAGTTATGTCAAGAAATGAGGAGCATGTTCGTGTCCAGGGGAGGGCCTTTTCTGCTTAGCAATGTTTACACTTGCTAAAACAGTTTGCTTGCCACGCTGTGGGGCTTAAACAGAGCGAAAAAGAAAAAAACAACAGGAAATAGCAGAAGTGTTTACATCTGAGCAGCAAGTTTGCTTAGAAGGGGTGAAAATGGGAAGATAAAATGTGAAATAGCAGAATAAAGGCACTCAAGTACAAATAATAAAGCTGGCAGGTGGAATGTATCATAGTCAGCCAATCACACAGGCAGCATTTGCAGCACAACAGTATAAAGTATGCAAACACCTTTTCCCACAATGCTTGCACCATTGGTGTACACAGTTGGTAATTTTAACTGACAAAATATTAGGGGCTGCTGTCACTTCGATACATCAGTATGTGCTAGAGACTAAGGGCAGTGAGGAGGATAATGCTGACAACCATCCCAGACTGAGGAGGAGGAGAAGAGTGTTCAGATCCAAGGTAACCTACTAAGGGCTACATGATCTGGAGATACTAGAGTGCTACAGGGTGGACAGGGATTTACTTCGGCAACTCAGCAAGTTGTGCCATCCTCACCTGAGACACAGAACCAACAGAGGGGAACCCATCCCAATTGAAACCAAGGTATGTGTAGCCTTAAGAATACTAGTACCTTCCAAAGACCTACTGGGGACATCATGGGGTCTCACAGGCATCTGCATCCAGGATACTCCACCAGTTCCTGGATGTCATGTGAACACACACTGGTGAGCACATATATTTCCCCAGCACCATGAGGAGAGGACCAGCAATATGCATCTCTTCCACAGTGTAGCAGACTACCCAGAGGTACTGGGTGCCATAGACTGCATGCACATCCACATCAAGGCACCACCTGGTGAAGAGGGTAGAGTCTATGTCAACCGCAAGGGCTATCACTCCATCAACTGCCAGGTCATGTGCAATGCCCAGGGCATTATCATGAATGTGTGTGCTGGCAGCCCTGGTAGTTATCATGACTTCTACATCTGGCATGCCTCACAGCTGTACCAGGCATTTGCCAGAGGAGCATCACATATGGCCATCTGGTGGGGGATACTGGCTATGCACTGGAGCCATGGATGATGACACCCATCAGAAACAGACACACACAAACACACACACACACAAACACACACACACACACACACACACAGAAGAATGCCATAATGAGGCACACGCACAAACCAGGAACATTATAGAGCATGTGTTTGGGATGCTCTAGTCATGTTTTCACTGCCTTGACATACCTGGTGGAGCCTTGCAGTATTCTCCAGCCACATGTTGCACACATGCTCATAGTATGTGCCATGCTACACAATATGATCCTGCAGAACAGCTGCGGCAGAAACATCATAGAGAAGGGTCACACAGCCCCCAACCATTGCCAAGGCCCCCACAGACACATCAGACTTGGAGGAGGAACCCCCTGAGCCTGCTCCTGCAGGCAGATGAAGGCATGCCCGGTATGCCCAGGCCTTGGAAAAGCGGCAACACATGGCACACACACTGACACTGTAGTGACCCAGGGACTGACAGCTCTCTCTGACTTGCTCACACAGTAAAATGGATGTCATACACATCACACTACCTGTATCTTACCATGTATAGGCTGTGTACGGCATGCATTCAACAGAGCCAGCCCTCAAGCACCATCCTCACAACTGCTGCAGTCACAAGGTAAGTCAGTCTTCTTAACAATAAATGAATGGAGTAATACATTGTAATAGCATAGCTATGGTATCACTGCATGCATGCAAGGGAATGGGGTGGCCTACAGGGATTTCAGCAGACAAGTGATGACAGCTGTGTGGGACAACAGGAAATGTCCACCCAATACTGACTTCCACAGAGTATTTAGTAGTCCCCTAGGTGACAAATATCACTGCAGTATATGTGGGGACTAACTAACTGGGGGGGGGTCATAGGTCACATGCATGAATGTCAATGTGGGGGTCCCATACTCACTCACCCCTCAGTCTCTCCCAGCAAGTCAACTGTAGAAAACCATAAAGAAATGTCTGGCAAAGGCCCACAAATGGGAACAATGATGAAGTATTCCCCTACAGACGTACACAGTGATATCACAGCAGGTCTTGCAGTTGCAGTAAGGCTCTGAAGGGTAAGAAGTCTGAAACCCAAATATCTGCCATTACAATCTAACCTGTGGACTTTAGTGATATGCCTGTAGTCTCCAAGACATGCACAATACTATGCTAAATGGAACCAAAATGTAAAAGGAACATCGGCACGGTCTGTGCAAATGTGGACAGCTGACAGGTGTGCCCCCCCCCCCCACACTCATGTTCCCATAGAAATGCAATAACAGTAATGTTTTTAGGGTATAAGCAGCATAGCACATGTTCCCAGAGCTGTCCCAATCAACTTGATAACTTGTTGCATGTCTACAATATGCAGGGGTCAATGAGCTATGTATATGTGTGGTCAATACTCTCAGTATGTGGCCTGCACTTACTCCTGGCTGTCATGTCTTAGTGGCCTAGGTACAGTACTATGGTTGACAGAGTCCATCTTCCAAGAACTGCAGTGCCAACTATTCTACATGTCAAATACAGCAATGGTAGGAGTTGTACACACTGTCCAGATGTCAATATCTGTTATTGCAGGAAAGCTGGACAGGTCAGGGACTGGGTGCCACACATATAGACAGTACACAGCTCAGAGTAACCTGCACAGTGCCTAGCATACCCCTCAACTGTACAGACTTTTTGCTGTATGTCCAGAGGTTTGGATCATATTTATGGTCTCTTTATCATGAAATTGTGGTTTTCTGGCAAATTATTGGCAAATCACAAAAGACTAAATTCAGAAAATAATGACAGATTGTAGTTTCAGACTCCATACCCATTAAAAAAATGCATGCTAATGCAAAACCTGTTATTGTAACACTTTTCTAGGTTTGTAAGGCCAATAGTTAACAATGATTCCTATATGTAGGCCTTTATCCCCAAATTACTTATGGCTTTGTCCAGATGTCTGGCTGTAAAAGGTCAGGAGGTATGGTGACTAGTAGCACAGCAGGTACCTGAAGGTCACTGAACTGCCAGGCTATAAAAGGCTGCCAGCTTACCGTATCAGCACTGACAACATGTCACTAGCCATCATCCATACCCCTGGAATAACAGTTTGCCATAGAAGGAGCACAAGTATGCTTTGTATATCTGCTCTACTTGTCCTAATATTGCATTTGCCTGCCAACTATTTGCAAAACAAGAAAGGATCATGTCAAAACATCAGTGGCAGATAGTGAAGAAATAGATGTCATACCCATAAGATAAGATAAGATTCCCACCCTTACTATAGAAGGTCATACTGGGCATGCTTCTATACTTAAGGAATCATAGCCCATGTCAGAACCCACATCGGACTATATAAGTGTATTGTGCATATATGTCTCTGCTTACAGACAACTATGTACACCTTAACTGTCTCTGCACACACCCATCAGACAGGATTAACTTCAGTTTGCTGTAGGTGGCCCATATCTCATATATCTGCATCTGTTGCATGTGATACACAGACATACATATGGGCAACATATAACAATATGTCAAGCATACACACTCATAAATGTGAGGAAGAAAGAGAGAGACAGGGATAGAGACAGAGAGACACAGGGAAACACAGAGAGTGAGTAATACACAGGGATACCCTAAATGGCATAGAATGATGTCCTGCTACGGACAGTAGCATACCAGTCATAACCAGTCACACGTGCCAACAAGAAGGTGAGCTCCATTGTGCAAAAGCACTGAGGTGGGGGTTATATCACATCGCCTGCCTGTGTGTGTGTGTGTGTGTGTGTGTGTGTGTGTGTGTGTGTGTGTGTGTGTGTGTGTGTGAATCATATCCTCCATGTGTGTGTTTGGGTGAGACTCATATCCTCTGGGGGTGGGTTATACCACTTTGAGGCATGTACCACCCAGTACACTTCTCATTGCAGTACTTTACAAGGCCTGCTGATGTCATTCACCTTAGAAGTACCTGTATATACTTGTCATCCCTCTAAGCTCTGTGGCATGTGCAATAACTGATTAATACTATAGTACAAATAATTAGATGGATAGGGGTTCTAATCTCAATACTGACAACTATAGTAGTGTGTGTGAAGCATATCCACTGTGGCTGTTGGGTGTGTAGGTCATACCATTTTAAGGCCTGTTGACCCCTTACCCATAGCATTACTTTAAAGAGCCTGTTAATGGCATCTGCCTCACATGCACCATGTTACACTATACAGCCCATACCAGTCATCTGTACAGATGTACATGGAATTTCCAGATGTTTGCAACCTATACATGGTCTGTGTCCCCCAACAATGAGCATTCATGTGGTACCATTGCCAGATATGTCACAGTTACCATAGTGACAAACATGCCAGCATCAGACATCGTACCTGATTGAAACATTATGCTGATACAAAGTCTGTCACACTATCACTTGTCCAGGTTTGTAGGAGCAGTAGATGAGACCAATCGCTATTTCTGATGGGTTATCCCACCATCCATGAAGGCATTCACAAGATTACTTGTTGTAAGAGGTTGTGTGTTATGTCCCAGGCATATAATCTATGTGGAGCATGTCATGTGTACATAGCACTATAGTACATACGAGTGGATATGTGGGGTTACCAATATGTCTATTGGCAACTGTGTATGTGTTTCTGTATGCACATCCCCTGTGGCTGTCTTTACTGTGTGCATGTGATGGCTATACCATTTTGTGTGTCTCTTTCACCCTGTGAACTTCCCCATTGCCAACCTAGTTTCAGCCCATACAGATGTCATCCACCTTACAAGCACAGTTACACAGTTTCTAACACAAGGCCACTGTGATGCATGCAATGGTCATATCACTGTGTATTGTACATAAATAGACGGGTAGGTCATCTACTCTGGGAAGTGTCAACTCTATGTGCATGTGTGTTTCAATGCATGTCCCCATGCAGCAGTGTGTGTGTGTGTGTGTGTGTGTGTGTGTGTGTGTGTGTGTGTGTGTGTGTGTGTGTGTGTGTGTGTGTGTGTGTCAGATGGCTCTGAAATGTTAAGGGCCTCTGAACCCATCTTTGGCAATCCTAACAGCCCCTGCAATTGTCACCCATTGGAATAGTAGTGTCAGACACTGCAACACTACATTACCTCTGTGGTATTTGTGTTATGTATCTAATGCTATTGTTTGTAAGACTGTGCAGAAAGGGCTGTGATCAGCCCTTGAACAGCTGCTCCATGTACTGAACTATGACTTTGTGTACACTACCAGTATAAGAGGCCAGACTTCCATATGAGATAGCAGACACACATGTTGGTGATTGTCAGGTTAGGCTAACACAGGCTGACCTGTGTCAGGAATACATACCTCATATCTGTCATACACAGTACCAGGCATACCCTCATCAACTGCATCAAGGTTGAGTGGGTGGGACAGAAATGGCAGGGGCAACAGGTGCTGATAATTGAAACTGTTGTGGTTAAAATAATGGCTAAGCTTGTGAGGGACCTAGTGCCAGTACTCAAGTAACCTCCTCTGTATGTATCAGCCTGTGGTACTACAGAACACCCAGGTGACATATATGAAGGCTAGTTGGCTATGTCAAGCGGTATGTATGCAAGGCCACACTGTCTGCCCCAATTATCCCTCACACACTGTTACATGTAAACACACCTGGTAAACATGTGCATATACAGCTGTACCTAGGCTATAAAAAGGTCACTGTGTTTTCACTCCACCATACTCCTCATTGCTACTATCAGCAGGCCCTCAGGCCCTCAGCCTGCAGACACACAGACACCTGGAACACAAACAGAATACAGTATGTGATACTACAGTCAGTCAGCAGTACTAACAGCAATAATGCATCGTGGCTAAAAAGGTACAAACACCTTGATGTGTACCCAGATCTATTGCCAGCAGACAGCACCTTACAGAGCATTACATTACTTACACTGTACTATATTTACCCTGTGCATCAGACCCATATTAGCATGTCCCTGCATTGATGGTATGGATAACAGGAATGTGGCACAAATATCATCACATGCACAGGGTGTAGTGTGGGATTGCTAAAGGCCTAGGCTGGGCCATATGGTTGATATCCTGTGTGTGTGTGTGTGTGTGTGTGTGTGTGTGTGTGTGTGTGTTGTGTGTCTGCTGGGGTGGTGTTCAACTGGGCAGTGCAGAGGAGTTGTACGTGTCTGGTGGTAGCTGGTCTATGACAGAGATATGTGAGTGTTTGGATGCACACAATCAAACCATATGAATGCACTTCACTGGGCTATGTTGGACAGCAGTGGACCGTACATGGCAGGATATATGGTTCACCATCTCCCACCAGGGACACAGGAACTGTTTCTGCCAGGAGTCTCACTGGCATCACCAGGCCAAAGCCAAATGCAGTACTACTCAGCAATGGTGACTGCTGTCTGCTGGATCTGTGTCCCTAATTGGATTGGCCAGGACCACGTGCACATGGCCTGCTCTGATGTGGCGTGGACACCCCCCTTTGGTAGTGCTGATGGTACTGCCACTACAGGAGTGTGAATGTGCACGAACATGTGGGCTTTCAGCTGACCCTGTTGCTGAACTAAATCCACATGGCCGATGTCCTACTCCCACCACATGCTCAAGCACAGACATTGCATGGTCATGCAGTGCCAATGTCTCACCCCACTGTCTATCCATGACATTGGCAAAATTACATACGGCATCACAAATGCTGTGGAAGTCATCAAGCATGGCAGGAAGTGCTGCCTTCATGACCCTGAGCATCTGTCTGGTGTTGTGGTCAGTACACACCTGTGCCTCCATGACGTACCCTAACATGCGTCTGGTGACACCTGCTATAACACTTGCAACAGGGGTTTGATGGGCAGCAGTCTGCTTTTGAGCACCCCTGTCCATCTGTTTGTGTGTGACCTCACCTGCTCTCTGGCTATTCCTAGTGTCTACACTCACACTTGCCATAGTCACCACACTAGCCTGTTCCATGCCACCACCCTCCAACTGTCCATTATCTGTGGCTGCTGGGGACTGGGTATGTGTGGGCATACTGACTGGGTGCATGGACATTGCGGGTGAAAGTGGGATACCAACCAATGGCACAGATTCAGCCCTCAACAACTGCACCTGTGCCTCACTATGACCACCATCATCATCAAAGTCCGCTAAGACACTGATATCAGGTTGTGAGGGGGAGAGACATCAATCTCCATGTTCACCTGCAAGGGGAAGACAACATATGTAAATTAATACCCTACAGTATAATGTCTGCTGATACACACACACACACACACACACACACACACACACACACACACACACACACACACACACACACTCCTGGTAAAGTCTGGTACATCTTTGATACCGATGAGCCCTTCAGGCCAGACTTTATGATAGTTCTGAATACCACAATCCATCTCTTTAACAGATATTGTAAGACCCTCAATAAAGGGTGATAAATCCTACTGTGTGATGGGCCTATTAGCAGAATGGCAAGTGTGACCTAGACCAAGGCTATTGGAGTGAGCTATACAGTATCACCAAGTGCATATGCAAGTACTGTAAGAGCTGACTTACTGCTATACAGACCAGATGCAATGACAAGGTGTAACGATATATGATAATAACTAATGAAGGAACAACAGAATACTCTATCAATGCAGTACTGATAAAGTTCTGACTCACAGGGATTCATTTCAGACAACATTGCAGAACAGTCTGCAATACATACAGGAAACATGTAAAGTACTAGGTGCATAGGTTCATAGGATGATACTTGGCTATTGACCTGGATGCCCCCATAAGTCTAGCCCAGAGATTTGCTTATGTCCCTTCAAAGTCAGCACCTGTTTCCCCTGTGCAGCTGGACAAATGCGGGATCCCAGGGGCATCTTTTCTGTTTCCCATGCAGTCATCCAGCTTCTTCTGCAAGAGGGCTATAGATGTACTCTGCTAGACATGGGAGGGAGTGTATTTTACAGACAGTGTATTGTGTGGGACACTAAACTATCCCACCAACAAGTACTATTCATGCCACAGACCAGGTGAGGGCCTTGCGTGCAGGTTACGTGAGCGGGGTTTGTCTTACAGATATGGACAAATGCCTTTAAGGCTGGTTTGGAAATGGCCTTGTATGCCAGACACAGGTTGCCTATGATCAGTCTGTATGAGATTGAGTACAGGGACAGGGATTTCAGTTTATCTGTATAGGATAGGTGTTGCAGACTGTGGATTTGCCTGGTCAGGAACCTCTGTGGTCACTACAACTGCTGCATTTGCTTGGCAAGGTACATGGCAAAGGAGCCATTGTACTAGGTAATGCATCTTAAAAGGGTGGAGTACAGGGATGTTGTGGCCTCCCAGTTCCTGGATCATCATCATCATTCATCATCAGCACCCTTTTTCCCATTTTTCTACATGGGGTTGGGGTATCGTGTTAAGTGCCACCAACTCTCTCGATTCAGTGCCACACTCCTGCCTTCTTCAACACTCATGCCTGACTGTCGCAGATCTTCTTTCACACAATCCATCCACTTCTTTGCTGGACATCCTTGTTTCCTCTTACCTTCTTCCTGTCTGTCCCAAATCTTCTTCACCAGATTGTCTTCTGCTTTTCTACACATGTGCCCAAACCACTGTAATCTGTTCTCTTTGATCTTTTCTGCAATTGGAGCTACTTTGGCTTCTGCTGTTATGTCCTCATTTCTTCGTCTGTCCCACAGTGTGAATTCTATCACCTTTCTCAGGCACTTGATTTCTATCACCTCTAGCTTCTTCAACTGTTCTGCCTTTACTGCCCAGGTTTCTGTACCATACAGTAGTACTGGTTGCACCACTGTCTTGTACACCTTACTTTTCAGCTTCTTTGGCATTCTTTTGTTATAGTCTATACCTGATACTCTATGCCACTTGGCTGCAGCCCCTATGATTCTAGCTTTGACTTCTTCATTCAGACTACCCTTTTCTTTGACTACACCTCCCAAATACTTGAAGCTGTTTACCTGTTCCACTAGCTTCCCTTCTATCTCTATTCTCAGCTTCTTCTGATTTCCCCAATTTGCTGCCATTACCGCAGTCTTATCTGCATTTAGTTTCATCCCATGTGCTTTCAGATTTGTATTCCATTCTCCTATCCTTTGCTGAAGTTCTAGCTCAGAGTCTGCCTGTACTGCCACATCATCTGCATACAGCAGCTTTGTTGATCTGTCCCCTCCAACCTGTTTGCTAATGTAGTCCATCACCAGTATGAACAGCAGTGGGGTCAGAACTGAACTCTGATGTACACCCACACCCACTGAAAACCCTCTGTGAGGCCAAACACTGTTTGTACTTGAGTCAGTGAGTCCTTGCACATAGCTTCAACTAATTCTACCAATATTTCTTGGACATCAAATCACCACAGTACTGCCCAGATCAGCTTTCTTGGGACCTTGTCATATGCTTTTTCCAAGTCTAGGAATGCCCAGTTGGACTCTCTACTCATGTCTAGCTTCCTCTCAAGTATCTGTCTCAATGCAGACATTGGGTCAATTGTGCTGCATCCTGATCTGAAACCAAACTGCTCATCTCCCTTCTTACATTCTACTACTCTGCCTATCCATTTATCAATCACCCTCTCCAGAACTTTCATGCAATGTGATAGATGTTTGATGCCTCTGTACTGTCCACAGCTGTGGATGTCCCCTTTGTTCCTGTACACTGGAACAAGTATGCTTATTCTCCAGTCATCTGGGATATGCCTTTCTCTCCACACTGCTATTAGTACCCTCAGGAGCCATTTCTCCCCTATCTCACCCAGCATCTTTATCATATCTTCTGTGACCTCATCTGAGCCTGCTGCTTTCCCTGACTTCATCTTCCTTGGTGCTGTTCTTACTTCTTCTAGGGTGAGCTCCTCTTCTTCATAGGTAGGTACTAGGCTATCAGCCCAAGGGCCTACGTAAGCCTAACTAACAAGGTTCCCTGTCATACGCCACCCAAGAAAGTTATTTTCCCATGCCACTGTTGAGCAGAGACACAGAAGTGATCACTGTGGTGTATTTCCTATTTCCCATCCACTCATCAAGATTTTTCTTGAAGAGTGCTAATGAAGAACTTTGCTTGACATAGATGGGTAGCCTGTTCCAGAGTATGGGAAGTCTCTGGGACAGGAATCTATCCCTCCAGCATGTCCTGTTTATTGTGGTGACAAGGTTTAGGTCCCTAGAGCATGTAGCTCAGAAGGATTGGGATTTCTTTAGGTGTAGCATGTCCAACAGCTCTGGGTTTGACATAGCTTTATATATGTTAGACAGAGATCACCTCAGAGTAGGTGATATGCTATGGAGTAAAGCTGGTGTATTTTGAGGCGGTCAGTGTAGGGCATTTGTTTGAGGCCAGTAATCCTCTTTGTGAGTTACTTCTGTGGCTTTTCCAGCTGCTGCAGATGTCTTGTGAGGTACATTCCAAAAGGGACATTGTACTCTATAATGAGTCTAATGAGTGTCGAGTAGAGGGAACAATGACCTATTTTTTTCCTGGATGAGAACCCTTTTATGATGAGGAGTGCCATGTAGAAGGACTTCCTGACTACTGTGGCGATGTGACTATCAAAGGAGAGACTACTGTCCACCTGGGTCCCAAGGTCTCTTTATCACACATTCGGTGTTAAGTAGATTTCTGCCTATGTGGTAGTTCATGGGTACAGAGTTTTTACCAAAGGGGATGGCATTGAGCTTGAGACCATGGCTCTGACACCAGGCATCTGTCTCAATGAGGCCCTTCTGTAGGATGTCCACATCATTTGTGGAATTGACTATGGCTCCCAGTTTGCAGTAATCTGCGAACTTCATTAGCCAGAGTCCTTTTGTGTTAGCCTGTACTTCAGAGAAGTAGATATCAAACAGGAGAGATCCCAGGACGGAACCCTGTGGTACTCCACTTGTCACTGCTTTGAGGTCAGATTTGGAGTCTGCAACGTTTACAGTGTGGGTTCTGTCAGTGAGCCAGTTGGCAACCCATCTTGTGACATAGGGATTTATACCTAGTTTAGTGAGTTTAGCTATAATTCCAGAATGGTGGGATGGTGTCGAAAGCCTTGGCAAGGTCAAGATAGGCTGTGGGAACCACCTTACCCTCATCTATGACTTTAGTGACTGCCTCAAAGACGTCAATCAGGTTCTTGAGGCATGATCTACCTTTCACAAACATGAACTGGGTGGGATCCAGGGTTTGGAGGTTACCAATGTCTTTGTTTATGAGTTCCATGATGATACGTTCCATGGCCTTGCAGACCAGGCTCATCAGGCTAATGGGACGATAGTTCCCGGGATCAGTGGTGGCTCCTCCTTTGTGGAGTGGGATAACTGTTGCTGTGTGCCATTCAGTGGGCACAAAGCCAGATGCAAGGCTATTATTGAACATGGTGCTTAAGTGGGGAGCTAGTTCGTTCTGAAGTTCAAGTAAAATGCATCCTGGGATGTTGTCTTCTTTCATTGTAGGCTGTTTATGGGGCAGTACAGCTTCTGTGGGGTTTTCATCATTCAGTAGCTGCTGGAAATACTCTTTCCATCTTTCTTTGATGTCCTTTGGGCTGGTAAGCAGGTTGTTGCTGGCATCCCTTATGAAGGGTGTCTGACTATCTTCTTTATATTTCTGTCTTTGCCTTGCAATCTGATGTAGTTTCTTTGTGCCCCTTACTGAGTCACTTTCCAGAAGTTGGTACAGTACCTACAATGCCCTATTCTTTGCTATTGCAACATCTTTCCTAGCTTCTGTGTTAGCCAACCAGCAGTCCTTTATAGCCTGGTCAGTCCTTTCTGTCTCCCACCTCTTCCAGCACTCTTTTTTTCTTTTGATAACTTCCGGGACTTCTACATTCCACCACCAGCTTTCCTTATGTACCTTATTTTCATACCGGGCTCAGTCACATATCTTTTCTGTAGTCCTAACACATGCTGTTTTTAGGCACTCCCATTCTTTTTCAACTCCACCTATTTCCTTCTGTTCTTGGGGAGCTAGAGCCCTGGATAATTCATTGAACTGTTGTACTTTCTCTCCAGTTAACTTCCAGGTCTTCAGTCTGGTCTCTGTTGACCTTAGAGCCTTCTCTGACCACTGCTTGCAGCTGATTGTGGCAAACTAGTGGTTTATGATGTGGGACCACTGTTTCACTGGGGATGACTTTACAATCATGGATTCTGCCCCAGTGCATTTTCCTTACTAGGAGAAAGTCTACCCGAGTTACCTGATTACCATGTTGACTACTCTTGTATGTGATCTTGTGACTGTCTCTCTTTCTGAAACATGTGTTAGGTACTATCAAGCCATTTTCCAGACAGAAGTCTAGAAAGGCTTCTCCTTTTTTATTCCTTTTGCCCCACCGATATATGCATTCAAGTTACCCATTATCAACACCAGTTCATGCTGTCCTGCTTTATCTAGTATGTCCTGCAACTACTGGTTTCCTCACTATGACAACCAAGCTGTGGCATAGGCTGAGATTATGAATACTGCCCTATCATACTGCCATGAATCTGTCATTAATTCTGATGCTATCCCTTTACTGCCTTCTGAAGCCTCTCTCTCACCACAATTCCTAGTAGTAGATCCCTCCACCTGAGTAGTAGACTCTGGATCCCAAGCCAAGTGGCTTTGCTGCACTGCCCTTCCATCTTGTCTCCTGGATACATAGGATGTCCAGCCTCCTCCATATCATCCACTTCCAAGCTGCGTCCTGTCAGTGATCCAATATTAAGCATAGCATGTTTGACTGGTTGGTTTTATGTCCAGCTTTCACTCAACAGAGCTATCCCAGGTAACCCAGGCTGGGCAACTAGACACTGACCAGTCAGTAACTTATTGACCAAGGGATGCTGGGCTTTATGGCAGGCACATACTAGCTGGCCAATAGGAGCACATATACCCCTCCCATCATTAGCACGAGTCCCTGGTGCAGGTCAGAGTAGGCAGGGTCCTTCTGGTAACTACCCATGCCCATTATTGGCAACAACATGACTGAAACACCTAGAGCTATATTTTACACTGTCGAGTGACTAGCTCTGCCATGGTGTGCTGTCTGTGATCAATGTTCTAACACCACAGTAGATGCCCAAAGCAGTTGGTCTGTACAACTTTTCTCCCTATAGGGAACCATGTAGAGTCTGTGCTGCTGCCAACAGCTCCATTCATTGTTGAGTTTAAGATGGAAACATTCAGCATGTTTTTCAGACATGGGATAAACCCTACAGAGACACATGGAGAACGTCCAAACTCCAAACAGGCATTAGTCAGACGTCAGGATTGAACCTTGTACCTTGTGCATGGGAGGCAAAGACCTTAACCACTAAGCCATTTGGCCCTGGTTCCTGGATAACATAACCATATTTGTGAGGTGGGACATGTAGACATCCTTCTGTACAATGGTGCCAATGCAGTTGGAAACTGTCAGGTTGATATCAGCCTTGGAGCACAAGTCGCCTCACACCTGATTGCATGCTCAGTACATTGTTATTACTGTTATAATTAGTGTGGATGACATCTAGCACAACAGGTAAAATTATGCATCTCCTGGCATTCAGTTTGACGTAATGCTTCTGGCACCAGTCATTAATTTGGGTAAGGGCCTCTTGGAGGATGCTCACATCAGTAGGGGAATGTAAGGCAGTGCCTAGCTTGGAATCATCTATACACCTGGTCAGCCACAGACCACTGATTTGTCTTGTACCTTGGAAATGTATATTCAAACAGTAGAGGCCCCCAGACTGATCCTTGGAGTACACCACTCCATAAGGGTCTACTACTAGAGGTGGCTTCCACTACTTTGACCGAGTGGGTACTATCATTAAGCCAGTTAGCTATCCATCTGGTAACATACAGGTTGATGGCTAGCTGTGTAGGCTTTTGTATCATGGATGACTGGCGACTGTTGTCAGAGGTTTGGGCTAGGTGAAGGTAGGCAGTATGCACCATCTTCCCCTCATCCTTGTGTTTGTTGACCGCTTCAAAGAAGTCAACCAGGTTTAACAGTCCTGATCTCCCTTTGACAATATCACGCTGTGTGGACTCAAGCATTTTGAGGTTGCCGATATCCCTGTTTATAAGGCCCTCTATAATGCCTTCTATGCCCTTGCAAATCAGACTAGTTAGACTGATGTGCATATGATTGGCTGGGTCGTGTAGAGGGATGACAGTGGCTGTCCTCTGTGCAGATGGGTGACACTGGTGCTTTGGCTTTGGATGACTACAGTGTGTAATGGTGCTGAGAGCTCATGCCTTTGTCCATGTAGGATGCAGCCAGGGATGGTATCAGGCCCCATGGAGGCTTAAGTTTGTTGCTGTTGAGATGAGATTACAGACCTGCTTCCTGATGATGAAGGGAGGGGCGGCAGGTGCTGTGCATGTCCATGTGTACTTAAGGGGGGGATGGGGGTGATGTTTACACAGTGGCAGCTGGTGACTTCAAATTAAAGGAGGGCTGCAGGAGACAGGCAAATGGGTGGGGCCAGTGGGAAGGGGTGTGGCCAAATAGAAAGGGGTGTGGCTATGCTCAAAACAACAACAACTGGAACTTTAATTAAATACGCTGCCTTGGGTGCCAAACAGTCACTATGACAGTCCAATCAAGAGAAAATGAAGTGTAGAAGAAAAACATATTTCAATGCATTGGCTACATGACAACTTACTTAATATCCAGATGGAAACAGGTTGTGAGGCATGAAAAAATAAATTACTTTTTAAATACATTACTGGAATGCCAGTCAAAATCAAATATAAAAAAACAAGCAGCACTCAACTCAAACCACTACTCCTTTCACTGCAGTTCTAATTATAATTTATATTCAGCTTTATAAAATTACCAAGTGACACGCTGAAAGTAGCAATCTCTGTGATACACCGACTTGTAAAAATGTTTCTTATCCAAAAAAGACCTGCTGCCTGACAACAATCTACTTGTTTCATGGGGAAGACATGATCAAAGTAAAAAATGAACAGCAAACAAGAAACAAGCTCAAGATAAATTACTTAAAGGATTCCTGCACAAGTTATGGATCACACATGATAGATTGGCATTCTGTTTAGTTTACGGGTAAGCCTGCAAAGGTTACTGCATGTCTCCAACAAACGATGACTGCAAGTCTTCTATAAATGTAACGAGCTTCTGAAAATACTGTAATCCTGTTCTTTTATTACAAATACTGTCATATGCATTTCAATACCCAAGGCTTCTACATTATCTAGTTATGTAAATATTCTCTGCATGGCAACAATGAAAAGGCTTTCAATGCTGGTAATTCATTAACAGTATGCTTATTAAAGCTTACTTGCATCTTACAATCTCCGACAAGCTTACCTGATGGTCATTAAATCATTGATACTTAAACAGAGCAACAGGGCACTGTCACAGCATGCATTTCCTGAATAATAAGCATAAATCAACAGCATAAAAATATGACAGAAAACCAGAACATTCTGCAAAATCAAGGACAGATGAAAAGCCACGATAGTACTTGTGGTCTACCTTGGATGGGTGAATACTCTGCACACTTACACTGCATAACTGCTCCTTATCTTCCTTGGACACATCCAGAGCCACTACAATGGGGAGTGGGGTCAACAAGTATGTCACAATTTGAAATGTCTCTGGCTGACAGTGATGGCTCTGACACTCATACCTCTCAACTTCAGAGCAAGAAATCTGGACAAAGCCATACATAGAACTAGAAGTGGGACACACGCCCAAAAATAAGGACAATTTTTAAATATTGCTCTTATTAACTTAGATAATAGAACAGTAGTAGGTCTTGCATTAGTACGAATTTTCTGAAGGGTATGGAATCAAACTCAAATGTCTGCCATTATTTTCTAACTTCAATCTTTAATGACTTGTCACTAATTTGCCAGAAAACCACAATTTTATGAAAAACAGACCAAAAATGTGATGCAAAAATATAAAGTTGCCACACAATACAGCTGGGAACCTGTCAAAAAAGGGACACCTTTTTAATATTAACACTGTTAACTTGAGCAGCTAACAAAATAAGAGCATCTACATGCATTTCTGAAATAAAAGTAATCTATAACTCTGATCATTACAGTTACATATACTTGTAAACCCTCTATGTTTTCTTCCAAAATTGCCATTTTAAAAAGGGATTATTAGGGGAGAGTAACATTTTGAGCCAAAATTAGGGACAATTGAGAGGTTTAGATATTCCTAATTCTACAAAATGATTTGCACGTACCTCCCAACCTCTTAATGCAGGAAATCTGGACAAGGCCCAATATATTGGGGGAACATGCAAACACTACAAAATTGCTCTTGTATAAATTTAAGCCAGTTGATAGAATAACAGGTCCTGCATTAGCATGCATTTTTCTGAAGGTTATGACGTCAGAAGCTCAATGTCTGTCTAAATGATTTGCTAGAAAACCACAAATTTTATGAGGAACAAACCAAAAATAAGAAGCAAATATATATTAATTCTGCAAAAATATGGACAACTGAGAGGTATAGTTCAACCAGGGCTGTCTGAGTTTGCTACCCGCCCTCTCACAAAATCATGGTCAAATGGTGCCCCCCCTGAAGCCATTCCAATGCCCCATTCCTTGGTTATTTTGCCCCATTTACTATAAACACTGTAATGTGCATACTGCTTTACTTCTGCAATGATTTAGATTTCATTTGAAAGTTTTGTTTTGCATTTTACAGCACAAAACCTAATAGATTTCTGTTAAACAAAACAATGCAGTCTCACAATGAAAATAGACTTAGCATTAAAACTTCTCTGCCCTTGAAACTCACATGCAATGAAACAGCATTGAAACCCACATTCAAAGAAAATACATTTTGCCAGTGGCAGATAAAGATTAACTCTGGGCTGTTTTCAAAATCATAGGCCCCTTGAACATGAAACATACACATGCTTTTGATACACCTTCCTGACTGTATTGCATTATATTCCTTGTACACTTCAGTACAGTTGTTAGAGGGCATTTTATATTTATTGTTTTGAGCATTTTTCCAGTAAACAATGAAACAAAATGCATGCACCAATGACAAAACTGCCCAATTCAGAGCATTTCCATCATAAAAAGTCTACTCAACCTTCTATAGTTCACCAGTATCAGTAAATATGCACAATCTCTGAAGTAGTAAAATCCACATTAAAGAAATCTGTAACTAATAAAGAGGTTGCTGCTAGCAAACAACTTTATATGTCATTGTTTCATCTACAAATAAAGTGCCTGTTGCCCTTGAAGAATAAATTGCCTATGTTGCATGCATTAAAAAAATAAGCTAGTAATACCGCAATAGGGAATGGATAGCAAACTGATAACAGGTTCATAGTTACTAGGTATCTTTGCCAAAAAGGACTGCAGCATCCACCCCCTTTACAACACAGTACAGTATCAGCAATGCATCTACCTACTGTGGGAGTAGAACCTACAGCCTTCTGCATCAAAACAAGTACACTACCTGTTGAGCTATTAACAATGCAAGTAGACTTTGTTCCCCTGCAGCTCTCAGCTCCTTGTAAAATCTACTTGACACTCAGCTGTATCTCTGAACTATGCAGCACAAGAAATCTGGAAAAAGCCTAAATTTATTGGGGGGGGGGACAAAAGGCCAAAAACCAGGGACACATTTTAAACATGCTTGTATAATGTTGGAAAGTTGCTAGAATAAAATGCTGTGTTACCACCATACATTTCACTGCCACATCTTAAACCCAGGGGACCCTGTGCAAAACAGTCAGAGAAACATACCACTATGCCAAATCAGCTGAAACAGAGGAGGACAAACTTAAATGGCTACCATTTAGTGAATTCAGTTCTCACCATAGCTATCAACCTCTTAGCAAAAAACACCTGAAAAAAAACAATGATGTGGGAATACAGCTGCCAAACATATTCAGTGAATTCAGTTCTCACCATAGCTCTGAACCTTAGCACAAAATACCTGGACAAGGCCAATAATGGGGGAATACAGTCCCAAAAAATATGAGCAAATTTCAAATATCCATGTTATAAACTTAGACAATTGCTAGAATAAAAGGTTTTGTTTTACCGTGTACTTTCTGAAGAATATGAAGTCTGAAATTCAAATGCCTGTTATTTTTAAACATTTGTTAACCAGGAAACTAGTCTGACTTGGAACAAAATGAAGCCAATTTTCAGCAGAGCAGGGAGAAACACTCGAGACACATCTGTGTAAGGGATAGAAGGACATGCAGACTCCACACAGAAGGCATCCCAGCCAAGAATCAAACCAGGGAACCTGTACTTGTCAATCAACAATGCTACCAGTGCACCACTGCACTACAAACCTTTGCAAGGAAAAATGAAGATACAGAAACCACAAATTTTATGAGGAACAGAACAACTATGAGGCAAAAATCTGCAATTTTTTACAAATAGTGGTGGGTAGGGAATTTGGGTCCTTGCCACCTGCATCCAAGGTACAGGATTCAAGCCTGAGTATCTCTACCTACTACTATGTGTTAACAGGGGCATTTCACACACACACACACACACACACACACACACACACACACACACACACACACACACACACACACACACACACACACACCCATTACCTCTCCGGAAGCAGCAAACCTCCACACACAAGGTCCGGAATCACTCAAAGCAGTGAAACCTCCACACACAAGGTCCAACTCCATTGTCTTGAAGCAGCAAACCCAAGCTTGACTTAACACTTCCCTGCAAGAGCTTAGAACTCAACTTACTTCTCTCCTGATTGGTCCTGTGCTCGAATTCCTGCTCACCTCTCTCCTGATTGGTCCTGTCTGCAGATCAAGCAGTCCGAAGCTCCTCTGTTCTGTGCGGTCATCTACCACACAGATTCCTGGGCATCTGCAGGGCAGAAAATACCTTCTCTGTATCTGGACTGCTGATGCAGGCAGTCAGAGTTCGCACAGATTCCTGGGCATCTGCTGGGCAGTCTGAGTGTGTCTGCGCATGCGCGGCAGTTCCAGTACTTGTTAAATTTTTTTTTTTTTTAATTTTATGTTTCACATTTTTATTTATTTTATTTCTAGGTGGGAGGGTTGCAGTCCTGCAGTCCAATAGCATGAGTTGCCCCTGCATTTACAGTTAACCTGTCTGCAGCAGGTTGACTATATCTATGTCATATGTGTATGTGGTGTTATTGACCACCACTATGGAGCAGATTTGGGTGTTGCCTCTGAGATTGCAGACATATGTGAGGAAGGCCTTGTGACTGGCCTTGGTGGATGTGTCCAATTTGCACTGACAGTTAGCCTTAGGGTAATTCACCTGTGACCTTATTTGCTTGTTCAGACAAAGGTGACATTGCTTTCAATTTGGCACCTGCTCCTTCTTGGCGCTGTCCGGCAATTATTGCCACCTATTATGGAATATCTGTACTGCTGCTGTCCACCACAGGTTTACACTACCTTGAAGGAGATGATTTTGTCCTGTCAGGTATTGCTGAGTCCATACAGGTATGTATGTGCTCACATAATATTGTGGTGTAGGCTTGGATACTACTGCTAGTTCTAACTGATGGGATGGTGGCTGTAAAGCTACATATACCTGCTCTGAGGAGTTTCATAGTCAGTTTTAGAAAGTGTTTTTTGTTTGACCCTGACAAGGGGGGCAGGAGAGATGGCAACCTCAAAAGTGATTGCTATTTGGTTCATAGGTTCATAGGTTCATAGGTTCATAGGTTCATACTAGGCTATCTGCCCTAGGGCATTTATAAGCCTAGCCAGAGTATGTTTGGCTTTCGCCACCCATTTTAAATTAATTTTGCTATGCCCTTTTTCGAGGTTAGTATACTGTGCCTCTGTCTAACAGTGACACAAAAGTGATACCCGGGGTAAACCTACGATCTCCCATCCACTCATCAAGATTCCTCTTGAAAAGAGTCAATGAGGGACTCTGCCTAACCTGGACTGGGATTTTATTCCAGAGTGAAGGGAGCCTCTGGGCTATGAATCTGTCCCTCCAGCATGTCCTATTTATTTCAGTGCTGAGGTTCAAGTCTCTCGTGTAGCTCGATGGAATTTGGATTTTTTGAGGTGCAGCATGTCCCTTAATTCCGGGTTGGACATGGCCTTATACGTCAGGCACAGGTCACCTCTGAGCAGGCGGTATGCCACTGAGTAGAGCTGGAGTTTCTTTAACCAGGCAGCATATGGCATCTGTTTGAGCCCTTTGATCCTCTTGGTGAGGTACTTTTGGGGTCTTTCCAGTTGCTGCAGGTGTTTGGTAAGGTACATCCCAAAAGGGGCATTGTACTCAATTATGGGCCTGATGAGGGATGAGTAAAGAGACACGATGACTCCCCTAATCTAGATGTGAATCCCTTCATGATTAGGTGAGCTATATAAAATGTTTTTCTAACCACTTTGGCCACGTGGTTGTCAAATGAGAGATTGCTATCAACTTGGGTCCCCAGGTCCCTAATTACTTCTTCTGTACTTAATGGATTACCACCTATGTGGTAATTTGTGGGCACTTTGTTTTTGCCAAAGGGGATGACTATACACTTTTTGGCGTTTAGCTTGAGGCCATGGCTCTGGCACCAGTTGTCTGTTTCTATGAGGCCCTTTTGGAGGATGCTTGTGTCGGCTGGAGAGTCGATTATGGCGCCCAGTTTGCAGTCATCTGTGAACTTGGTCAGCCACAGTCCTTCCGTGTTGGCCTGTACCTCCGAGAAATATATACCAAAGAAGAGAGGTCCCAGGACTGAGCCTTGTGGGACGCCACTTGTAACTGGTTTGGAGTCTGACATGGCTACAGCAATTCTAACCATGTGGGTTCTGTCCTTGAGCCAGTTTGCAACCCATCTAGTGACATAGGGGTTTATATTTAAGCTGGTGAGCTTATCTATAATGCCCGAGTGGGGTATTGTATCGAAGCTTTTGCGAGGTCCAGATAGGCTGTGTGGACCACCTTCCCTTCGTCAATGGCCTTGGTGACTGTTTCAAAGAAGTCAACCAGGTTTAAGAGGCAGGATCTGCCCTTAACAAAGCCAAACTGGGTAGGATCCAGTGTCTGTAGGTCCCCAATATCTTTATTTATGAGGTCCATGATGATCCTTTCCATAGCTTTGCAGACCAAGCTAGTCAGGCTTATGGGGCGATAGTTTCCAGGGTCCGTTGAGGTACCACCTTTGTGGAGAGGGACCACTGTTGCTGTACGCCACTCTTTGGGTACATATCCTGTAGTAAGGCTGAGATTGACCAGTAGTTTTATGTTTGGGTTTAGCTCTTCTTGGAGTTCATGTAGGACGCAGCCTGGGACACCGTCTGGTCCCATTGATGCTGTGTTTTTTGCTTTGGAGAGGGCGGCTCCCACCTGAGCATCTGAGATGTCAGGGGGGCAGCACTCTGCTGGGATAGATATTTGCCCTTTTGGTGGGGAGGGGGGGGAGAGAAGTTTGCGCTGAACCTGTTAGCTAGGATGTTGGCAATGTCTGTGGGATCAGTGTATTTTTTGTCATTTTGGACTAATTCTGAGCATATCTGGGAATTCCCACCCAGGTTCTTAACATAACTAAAGAAAGCCTTGTGATTATCCTTAGTGTCCTGTGCAATTTTTCTCTCAAAGCTGGCCTTTGACGATTTTATGAGTGCCCTTAGTTTTTTGCTAATACTGATCAGAGATGTCTTCCCTTTTTGGGATTTTGCTCTATCATGTAGTAGCTTCCTCCTTCTATTGTATAGTTTGTTTATGGCTGGGGTCCACCAGACAGGTCGTCTGCCTTTGAAGGATTGGGTCTTGGTTTTATTTGAGATTGCATGATCCATGCAGTCCTGAAGGTGTTCATAGAATGCATTTATAAAGGATTCTGCGGTCTGGGCCGTATTTTCCACAGGCCCGGGCTTTGAAGGATTCCACCTCGGTTTTGAGGAGTGTGAAATTTGCTTTAGAGAAGTTTTTCACTGTGGTTTTCTGGGCAGGGGGTGGGGTCGGGATGTGAATATCCAGTGAGATCAGTTTATGGTCTGATCTTACCAGTGAGGGATACACTTCTGGTCTGGAGCATAGAGTCCCCATGTTGGTGATGATCAGGTCCAGTATGTTTTCCCCTCTTGTGGGAGTGGTAACAAGTTATTCCATAGAATTTGAGTTTATGAATTCTAGGAACCTTTGGGCAAGGCTGTTGGAGCTAGAGTAATGCTCCCAATCTATGTTTGGGTAGTTGAAGTCGCCCAATATAATGGTGTTCGGAGAGACCTTCATATTTTCCAGTGTTCTCAGGAAGGCCGAGTGGGGTTCCTGGGTTTGGGAGGGTGGTCTGTAGCAGGCTATAAACTGGAAGGCAGTTTTACCCACTGTTAGTTGCACATGGATAGTCTCTGATGCTTCGTGCTTTGCCACCAACCTGGAGGTGAGGGTATCTTTGATGAATATCGATACTCCCCCTCCTTTTGTGGTTCGGTCCAAGTTTTGGGGCCGAAAAGCATGGTATGAGGTATAACCTGGTAGTGCTGGGGTGCTCTCGGGACCCCTGAACCAGGTTTCTGTTACTGCACAGATATCAATGTTCTCCATGCCAAGGAGAGTTTCGAGTGCGTGCATCTTGAGGTTTAGATTTCTAGCGTTGAGTAGCATTACTCTTAGTTTCTTATCCCTTGTGATACCTATGGAGGTGGGTTTGTCTTTTGAGCCTTGCCTAAAAAAGGCACTATGGGGGTAGCAAGAGCCTTTGCCAATATCCGAAAGCCCAGGGGTGACAGGTGCAAGCCATCCCTAGCAAAGCATCGTGGCTTGTCGTGCATATCATCCCAAGCTGATAGGCATTGGATCCCCTTTGAATGACACCAATACTTAAGCCAGTTGTTGAAATTGATCATCTTGTCTTCATACTGTGGCATTATTCTTGGTGAGGGTAAGATGCTACTCAAGGTCAGGGTCATACCAGCCTGGGCTACATGCTCAGAGAGCTCCTCTCTGTCTCTTTTCATGTAGTCCAGGGAGGTACGTCTCATTTCATTCACACCAGCATGGACAATGACTGAGTCATATTTGTACTTGCCTTGGAGTGACCTGAGTGCTTGTGTTATGGTGACATTCTACCAAGGAGGAAGACACTGTAAGAGTGCTACAGTGGCTACTCATGTTGTTTAGGACCCGGTACAGGACATTTCCACTTGTCGTAGGGGTGTGGACCAGCTGATCCAATGCATTGGCATTGACAAAACCATGGAATCTCTATGCATTCATGTTCAGGTAGAATAGGTCATGCACACTATGGTTGGGTAGTTAAAGTCACCCAGGAACAGGGAAGAGGGTTGAATCTTGAAGATTCAAGCAGGTCTTGATAGATGCAGTGGGTGTCTGGGGTCACGGTTGGAGGTCTGTAGCTAGCTATGATTTGAATAGGTGTTTTGTCAACAGTTAACTGCACTTGGGATGTCTCCCATGTGTCATACTGTTTGACCAGCCTGGAGGTGTGTGTGTGTGTGTGTGTGTATGATGAAGTTTAAAACTCCACCTCCTTTGACTTTGCAGCCTTCCATTTGGGATCTAAAAGTATGGTAGGATGAGTAACCTGGCAAGGTTAGTGTGCTCTCCACAGCTTCAAACCAGGTTTCAGTGACTGCACAAATGTTAGCATCCTCCAGGTCAATGTGCGCTTGCAGTGACATTAGTTTCATGCTAAGACTCCTAGCTCCTGTTAGAGCAAGACATCTGGACAAAGGCACACATCAATGGGGGGCAAAGGCCAGAAAATAGTGACACTTTATAAATCTACCTGTAACACAATTAGTTGTTAGCAAAGATGGTTTCGCATTCACAGAAATTCTCTGAAGGATATGATATCTGATATTCAAATGTATGCTATTATGTTATGACTTCAGTCTTTACTGGGTTGCCATTGATTTGCCAGACAAAACACAACTGTATGAGGCATTGACTACATATATGAGGCAAACATGTGGTCAGTCTGCAAAACTCTGGACAGTTGAAAGGTATGAGCTCAGTATATAACATACAGTTCAACACACACTTCTGCACCTGTTGTTTGCTATGCATATACCCTCTATAGGTCCCTTACATTTGTAAGAGAAGCATGTTTGTCATTCACAGGTGACATATAAATATTTACAACACCCCAAATAGCTGGCCTAGTAGTGTCATAGTCGGTACTGGACAACAGAAACTCCAGTAGTAGTCATATGTGAGCTGACCTTTGATGGGGTAACTCAGAGGCCAGAGCTGTGATCTATGCCACTACAGACAAGGCCAGCAGGAAGGGCCATAGGTGCTGGACAGAAACATGTGAGTCCAGCAAGTCTTGTTGAGACTTATTGTTTAACTTCCTATTTCACATTATTCTTACCCCCTTCTGCATTCCATTACATGCTTTAGTGACATACCTGTTATGGTGCTGAAGAGTTTTCTCAGAATAATGCAGATATTTAGGTTTGTGCAGTTGTAGTCTGTCTTTGTGTAGAAAGGTGCAGACCTGTTTTGCATAGGCAGCAGCTTGTCTTTTGTAAGTAGTGCTCATGAACAGGTGATGGCCTGTGCACCAATTGGTGTCTCCCACTTTCTAATTACATCCAGAACAGCTGAGCTGTCTTTCCATTAGCCAATGCCATAGCAACACAGTGCTATAATTAAGTCCTTCATGTGGGCCTTGACCCTTTTCCTTGCCTGTGAGGAGGACATTGTGGAGGTGTGGGGGCTACAGCTTCACAGATGGTAGGTGGAAATACCCCTTAGAACAAAAATGTGGAAAAAGCCCAACAAAATGGGGGACAGAGTTCCAGAATTAGGTACAGATTGTAAGTATTGCTGTTATACACTTAGAAGATGGCTAGATTAACAGGGTTTCTCTGGACATTCGTTTTCTGCATGACTTGACATCTGATAGTGCTATGTCTATGACATACCTCTCAACTGTCCATATTTCTGCAGAATGCCCAGAGTTTTGCCTCTTACATTTGGTCTGTTCCTCAGACTATTTCCATTTTTGAGAAACCAGTAGGATAATCTGATGATTGAAGTCAGTAAATGTAGACATCCATTTGTGTTTCAGACTTCATATCCTTCAGGGAAGTTATATTACAACAAACCCTGTAACACAAGCAACTGTTTCAGTTTGTAACACCATTATGTAAGATATGTCCCTCTTTTCGACACCCTGTCCCCCAAGTATGTCAGGCTTTGTCCAGATGTATTGCAGTAAAAGGTTCAGAGGTGTGAAGAGTCTTCTCAGAATAATGCAAATGTTTAGGTTTGTGTAGTCATAGTCTGTCTTTGTGTAGAAAGGTACAGGGGTTGGGAGGGTGGCCTAATGGTTAAGGTGTTTGCCTTACAAACACAAGGTGCAGGTTTTGAGTCTCCCAAGAGCTAATTGGCTAGGCTTAAAATGTCTCGCAAGAGCAGTTAGCTTAGTACTAATCTATGAACCTACCTATGATAAATCAATATTTAGTGAATTCACTCTTGATATCATCCAAGTGATTTAGCAGACTCCCAGAAATGTTCCGAGGCAGTGTTCATAAATATGGTCCCACACCCTGGACATTCTGTGGAAATCTGTACAGTTGAGAGTTATGTATGTCTGGCCATTTTTACCAGACTGTCGAGATTGTGTAGCAGTGTACTGTCTAAATATTTGTCGGGCTGCGTAGGGAGAGGGGAAGATGTGAGCATCACAGATCCTTTTCTATCTGACTGTGCATGCTGCTACAGCCGTCGATGGTCTGTCAGCTGTATATGTTTGTAGAGGCAGACTGAGAAATGTCCCGTAACAGCTCAGGATTCCCAGCACACTGTGACTTGGGGCAGTATAAGTAGGTGTAGTGTGTGAGTAGCAATTAGGATATGTTTTTTTCAAACAATCATTATACTCTAGAGTTCAGCTGGGGTACTGGTAGGTTGCTGTGATTGTGGTGCAAATGGTTGTGGGTGGACAATTTCTCACTGATGTCTGATTTTCCCTACAGTTACATCCCTGTAGTGCATGATATATTTGCAAATGAATAATTCCCCAGAGCTGATTTGTGGTAATGTTGTGTTTGTCTGACTGTAGTTCAGAAGGTGCTGAGTGAAATGGTTTACAGTTCTCAGTGCTTTTTCTCTTCTGTAAGATGACTACAGTCATACCTCTCCACTGTACAGATTTCTATACACTGCCAGATGCATGGCTCATATTTTGGGGCTGTTGCCCACAACAGTTGTGGGTTTCTGACACATCACTGGGATGATGTCAGCAATGACATCACTAAATTATGACAATCATTTGTGTTTCAGACCTAAATCTATCAGAAAATATATGTTAAAACAAACCATGATACTGCAGCAAACTTCTAAGCTTATAACAGCCATATTTCAAATATGTCACTATTGTTTGCACTTTATCCCCCCACTTTGTCAGATATTTTGCAGATGCCTTGCAGTAAGAGGTTGAGTATATATATATATATATATATATATATATATATATATATATATATATATATATGTGTGTGTGTGTGTGTGTGTGTATATATATATATATGTTTATATGTAAAATATATCTATCTATATATAATATTATATAATATATTATATAATATTGGATGACCTTCCTGCATGATATATTTACTGAAGCATTTCTAATTCTCGCAGGTCATGTGGAGTTGTGGCAACTTCTGTGATTGGAGTTCACAGGGTCCTGGATTTAAGGCTTGCCAGGGATGTGTATTTTCCCCTTATGTTAAATGAATGTAGTGCATGATATGTTTGTAAAAGCATCACAAATTCCCACAGCTCAGGTGGTGTAGAGATATGTTGGTGTGATTGTAGTGCACAGGATTCTGGGTTCAAGAATTGGTAGTGATGACTTTTTTCATTAATGTTAAATTGCCATAATACCTGATGTGTTTGTAAAAGCATTACAAATTCCCACAGTTCAGATGGTGTAGTGGTATGTTGCCGTGAATGTAGTGCACAGTGTCCTGGCTTTGAGATGTGGCAGGGCTGATTATTTTGTTGCTGGGCAGAACAAGGGCTGATGGAGACAGAGTGATTAAAGCACTTTTAAGCAGTTGTAAGTGGGTTTGCATGAGTTTGCGAGAACCTAAGCAATGCTAATAGAGGGGTAAGTCATCTTAGCTTCACTTAGCGGTGCTTATTCCCACTAATACCCATGCTAATTTTAAATAAAGTAAAGAAAAAAGGTGATTAGAAAGTGGTGAAATGGGGGAAAGTAGAGGTAAAACATTAGGAAAAGCAGCTAGGGATGTGCAGGACAGGTGTAGGAAAGGACCATAGTTCTACATTTCTACTGCAGCAACAGCTGTGATTAATGTGGAAAATTTGGAATTTACATCCACACACCCCACATCAATGGGAGTTGGCAGCATACATCTGTAGTGTAATCTGAGTGTAGACTGATGTCACTGGACATGTGGGCAAAATGTAGAGCTATGTATGGGGCAATAATTTTTTTGCGGGTCAGATGCCCTTTTTTAAGGTGAGAGTTGGATGTTGGAGAAGGGCTGTAGGTATGCCTGGGGAGGTAGGTTGGGTAGGATAGGTAGCATTCACAGACAGGACACAGCAGACAGGGGCAGTATATGACACATGAGGGGGTAAACACCTTGAACAGGGAGTGTGGTTGGAAATCAGAGGCCCATGAGCCCCCAAATGGATGCAGTAGGACTGATGTCCCCACCCATGGGCAGTCATCACTGCCAAAGGTGGCTGTGCTGGGGGCTGGGAATCTGGAACAGACTGCCCCACCAGGTGCGCCAAGTGGCGCTCCATCTGGCACAGCCGTCCATCCAACTTGCAGCAGGTGACACTGTGCACCATACCCCAGAACATGTTGCGGGTGATGGTCTCCTTTCCATGCCTGCACCCAGGGGGATGGACCCCATCACCTGAGGAGGTTCCATCCAAAGGTGGTGCAGAACAAGTGGAGGAGGATGTTCCAGGTTGGGTCCCAGTCATGCTGGGGCCCAGTGCCATGGCTAGATTAGGTGGAACAGATCTGCTTTCCCAAACATGCTATGGTGTTGTGGTTTTCCAAGATATATTGGCTAGTCATAAACAAAACATTTCAAAATTTGTTATAACAGTATGTGTGGATTTTCCAGTTAACCCATCCCAACAGATTTAAGACAGCTGCATAGCAAATGGAACACATGCATAAATGGAACAACAGTAAGCATTCGAACAGCATGCAAGTTACATTGTTAGCAACAGGCCACCAATAATGATATTTGAACAAGGTATGTTATTATGCAACCAATTAAATATATGAATAATAATAGAGCACATGTCCCAACAATAGGTTTTCAGAATAACATACCCATACAACATACCCATATATGAATAATAATAACCCATATATGAATAATAATTATTGATGCAGATGAGGGGTGGAGAGAGTGAGAAAAGTCCATTAACAACTGTATAACTGTATAGGCTTCTATGTTACACAACACTACTGCTCAATACTCTACAGGTCTGCACTCACCTTACATCTAGCTTTGGCCCATAGCTTCTGTAGCACATACATACCTGTTAGACTGTCAACATGTAATTGTGTGGGGCAGATTGGGAGAACTATGGCTACATTACTGGAGGGGGCTTGTACATGTCAGGGTTAAATACTTGACAAAGAAAGGATACCATGCACTGATGTGTGAATCTGCTACTGGCATACTTCACCAGGATTCCTATCTGTATCCAAGGTAGTTGGCAGCAGTGACCACTAGCTGTGACAGCTTGACACTTTAGAAAAATGTATCAGGAAGAGTGCATGGTGTATATACCTATCCTGCTGTCATTTGCAGGCATGAGGATGGACAGTGGGACAGTTGTACACAGTGTATTGGTATACCCTTTTTACAGCTATTACAAACATTTCTTTACCTGTAAGACCTGTGGAGAAAATATGTTAACACTATCTGACTGTTTCTACAAATATTCAAGATTTCTTGAGTGTATATATGCACACATTTCTGTACCACTGCCTGGATTTGAACCGTGTCTGGGTGTGCTAAAATGAATAACAAGGCTATCTCTCATCACACTGAGCTACTCTGGTACTGCTGCCTTTGTTTGACTGTTTTCTGCTTAACACTCTGTGGGTTAGACAGACTGACCTTGTAATCCTGAGATTCATGCATGACAGATAGCATAGCATAATGTGTATTTATCCTTTGAAATAATGCAATCTGGAAAGCAAAGGTTAACACAAGACAATGCAGCAGGGGACACGATATAATACATTGGACATTACTATTCAGGGTACAAATTGTAGTGCATAACATATTTCATATTTCATTTATATCTTGTTTTACCACTCCACAATGTATTGTTTTGCATAATAGATGGCTCTCAGAACAACCTCAGTTAATTCATGCTGTCAAAGACATATTTGCTGTGAAGAACCTGTACACATTCTATTTCTACAACAACATTCCAGAGTAAATACAACAGTTGAAAGTTTAGGTCTTTATTTTACTTATATGACACAGTGCTTTACTACTGCATATCTTATAGATCAATATTAGTCTGGCAAACTTTTATTTAATTGTTAGACACAGTGCACACTACACCTACTGGCAGTAAACAATTTACTACTTCTTATTTATTTCACTATATACTGCAAGGTAGATCTGCACTCACCAGCCTGTCGGCACAGCCTTGTCAGTCTGTTGGTATGGGTCTGTTGGTATGGGCCTCAGCATTGCTAACCCTCTCCACTGCAGCTGTAGGGGGTGAAAACAAACATTATGCTACCTGTCTATCACATACTCAGGTGAGGATTTGGTATGACTATGGATGGGATACTTACAAACTACTGGAGCATTCGGTGTCCAAGCATCTTGGATCTTCTGGGTCAAGATCACCTCCTTCCTCTGCTTTAGGTTGGCATAATGAGGCCATACCTGCTCACTAGTTTAGGATATTCCAGTGGCACTGGTGAGGTCATGTACCAGATGGTCCCAGGCCACCACTTTGTACTGAGAGCCCTGGTGCTGGCTCTGCAGCAGTCTCTCATCATGGTTTTCTATGAGAAGCCCAACCATGACCCTGGACTCCTGTATGCCCCAGCACTGCTCCCGAAAGTGCACTCCCTCTCCAACACCAGACATGGTTCCTGCAGAGATCAGACTACAACTGGTTATGGCTGTATTCCCCCCATGTGGTTTAAATAAGACCATAGTCACACCCTTTGCTGTCAATGGACCATTTTGAAAATGCTAAGCTCAGCTAAGCAGTGCGGAAATCTGCTAAGCTGAGTTGAACAGTGCTTAAAGGGGTAATTGCTGAGCACTGCTTAACATTGCACAAATCTGCTTAGCTGAGCTGACTGCTGCTTATTATATACAGATAAGCAATGCTTCAAACTGGCTAAGCAGAACTGACCACTGCTAACCATTGCTCAGTTTGCATTTAAAAAAATATCAGAATTACAACTTACTTAAACAATACTGACATAATATTATGTGTATATAATTTACTTTACATGCCGTCCATCTATGTGCTTTCATTACATTACAGTGGGGTGTGACTATACTGTATGGGGCACTTGTGTATACATGGGTGATTTCTCATGTTCTATGCATTCACACTTCCATTTTGAACTAGCTGCACTACTCCAGTTAACAAATATCAATTACTACATAATTTAAAATAAAAAAGAAAATAATTTTAAGAATGCTTTCCCATGTAAAAAGAAAGGTCTGTCTTGGTACTCAAACTGTGAACAGCTATATACAAAGCCAGGACTCTAGCCACTATGCTATCTCACCATTAAGTATTTGAGCTATACGTTTGTATTTAGCTCTGATTAGATATTTAAGCAATTCTGAGCAGAGGGCTTTAATGTCTAAACCTGCTCAGCTATGCTTAAACTTAACTTAGAAAGGAAAAAAAAATAAAATATATTAATAAAATCATTTTAATTACATGTATCAATACTCCTTGTAAGTCATATTTGATAATGCACTACCTGTCATTCTATCAACTGTCTAAGTCCGTATTGGCAATATCAGGATTGAAGTCACTACATAATAGCATACATTTGAGTTTCAGACATCTAATCCTTCCCTACATGTTATGTTGATACCGGCACTGTTCCTCTATCAACTTTCTAAGTTTGTAAGGGCAATATTTATAATCTGTCCCTAGTTGTCCCTCCATCATTTTATGCTTTGTCCATTTTTTTGCTCTAAGAGGTTGAGAGGTATTCCCCCCAAGATTTTTGGCTTTGTCCAGATTTGTGCCTCGAAGAGGTTCAGATATATGGTGAAAGTGTGACCCATATGGCATTTTTGCAATGCGGGGGTGTGTGACAGTACCTGA
>NC_056743.1:1374789374-1374914374 GCF_019279795.1 Protopterus annectens
AAGTTTTAATGCTAAGTCTATTTTCATTGTGATACTGCATTGCTTTGTTTAGCATGTGTCTATTAGTGTTTGTGCTGTAAAGTGTGGAATAAAACTTTTAAATGAAATCCAGATCATCGAAGAAGTAAAGCAGTATGCACTTTACAGTGTTTATGGTAAATGGGGTGAAATAGCCAAGTAATGGGACATTGGAATGGCTGCAGGGAGGTAGCCCTATTTGACTGTGATTTTGTGAGGGAGGAAGGGAGACAAATTCAAGGACAGCACCAGCTGAACTATACCTCTCAACTGTCCAGATTTCCACAGAATTAATAGATTTTTGATTCTTATCTTTGGTTGTTCCTCATGAGATTTGTGGTTTTCTGGCAAATCTTGTAGGAATGAAGTCAGTAATTAATGACAGTGAGTTTCAAACTTCATACCCTTCAGAAAAATGCATGCTAAAGCAAGACCTGTTATTTCATCAACTGTCTAAGTTAAACAAGAGCTATTTTTAGTACTGATTGCATGTTCCATCACTATATTTGGCCTTGTCCATATTTCCTGCATTAACAGGTTGAGAGGTACACACAAAAAAATCACTTTATAGAATTAGGCATATCCAAACCTTTCAACTGTCCCTGGTTTTGGCTCAAAATGTTGCTCTCCCCCTAATAATCCCTCTGCAAAATGGCAATTTTGGAAGAAAATGTGGAGGGTTTACAATTAATTAATAATTGTAATGATCAGAGTTATACATTACTTTTATTTCAGAAATGCATGTAGATTCTCTTATTTTGTCAACTACCCAACTTAACAGTACTAATATTAAAAAAGTATCCCTTCTTTGACAGGTTTCCAGCAGTATTGTGTGGCTATTTTATATTTTTTCATCATACCTGTGGTCCATTTTTCATAAAACTATCTAAATCGAATCACCAGGAACAGTCCACAGTATAAGATGAAATGCACACCAGTTCCTACAGACACAAAGCGTCCACCACAGCACAAATCGATATTAATTAGTCAGGAATACTTAAAAACTTCTTTATTTGAACACAATAAAAACGTTAAGCGCTTTCATCACTCTATGACTTCATCAGAACAGTTATACTTGCTTACACACCTCCATTTATATCCACTTCTCATCACATGACACACACTTTGTAAACCACCTGACATAATTAATTAACTACAATTAAAACAGTTTAAAAAATATATTTTTTTTAAAAAATGCTGAACACAATTGTCAAAAGTGCTGAACGCAATTTTCAAGAACCATCATACACATTCCCCCAGACATTTCTAAACAATTGTCTATGAACAAAATGCTAAATGTAAAACAGCAAGATGCAGCACAGCACGAAAACGGAGTTCGCAAACAGCGTAAATAAAAAGTTATCTGATATAGTCATTCACCATATAACGCTGTTCGCTAAAGGCAAACCTCACAGATCCAACGACACAAAAGTTCAACTGTAGATACTTTAAAAGTCCACTTCTTATTAAAGAACGCCAGGTCGCTATTCAGCTCAACCAGAACTATTCTTTATTTCACAAAATGACACAGACAGTAAGCGCTTTCACCTTTCGGCTTCCTCAGACTTTACAAACACCACATTTCAATTTCCTTTTAAATAGTCTTCCAAAAATTATAATTGGTGGAAAACTTAATTGGCTTTTAAAGCGCTCACATCAAAACATTTCATTATATGTATATATAAAAAACTTCTGTTCATTACTAACAGTTAACCTATAATATAAGTACATTAAAACCATTCACTAAAACATATTTAAAATAAGTATTAAACAAGAGAGATGTTAATAAATATATGAGAAATTTATAAAAACATATAAAAATGTGCATATGTTTGTTCTATGAACAACCTAGGACTACAGTACATACAACCCACAGAGACCTATGAGATATTCATATCTAAACGAAAGGTACCTTCTTTGAATAACTCATTTGGGTCTATAAATTCTCCTACCTTTTAAAAAAGGTTTAATTTGGACCTTATCGTTCAACCCTGGTGGTTCATCTGCCCTGCACCTCACAATCCATCTACTCTCACATTCCAAAGTCCTATTAATTATATCTCCTCCTCTATGTCCCTCCTGTAACTGTTGTATAATGCAGAAATTAAAGGTGTGACCAGGGCCTACTACTTTACAATGCTTTGCTAGGGCATTGAACTCAGATCCTAATCTTATGTGATAGTTATGCCCCCTTACTCGATCTTTGAGAGCTCTATTGGTCTTCCCTATGTAAAATGCAGGACAAGCCAAACATTTTGCCAGGTAAACCACATTTTTACTATCACAATTAGTATCTGTATGGAAATAGAATGTATATTTAGTAACAGGGTGTACGAACATCGTTTCTTCATTAATATGTATACAGTGGTTACATTTACCACAAGGTACGGTGTTCCTTTCTGTACCATTTAACCTGCTCAAATTCCTGGGCCTACACAAGAGCCTTTTAAGATTAGGTTTGTTTTTAAAAACTATTTTGGGTTCTGGTCCTACTATTTTAGATATTTCACTGTCTGACAGTAAAATGTCCCAATGTTTAGTCATCATATCCCTTACTTCACTTATATCCCTAGTAAAAAACAGGGAAGGTCTAGTATCCATTCGTTCAGTCATTGTATTGTCTACTGGATCATAAGTCTGTTCAGAAAAGTATGGTTTTGCCTTGGTAGTTCTTAACTCATGTACCTCCATTATGACTTTCTCTATTGTTTCGACATCATAGCCTCTTGAGATAAACCTACTTTTCAGTTCTTCTACCTCTTTCCTGTAACTATCCTCTATTGGATTAAATCTAGACGCTCTCATGAACTGTCCTTTTAATATATTATGAAATATATGCCGAGGGTGCATACTATTTCTATGAAGTAATGTATTCCTATAACATAACTTTCTGTGAATGGAAGTATTCAACAGTCCATTCTCCAACCTAATCACATCAACATCCAAATATGAGATTCTATTCTCTGAGTAGTTCAAGGTAAATTTCAAAAAGTTGGTAGAAGTATCCATATAGGTCACGAAGTTATTCAAGGTGTCTATATCTCCTAGCCAAACAAAAAAGAGGTCATCTTGGATGTTGATGTGAAAAGCAGATAACAATCCATGTGAAGTAATTCTGTATGCATTTGTTAGAATATGCTCATAACATGGCCTTCTTTATCAGACATGTGAGAGATGAGGCTGCAGGCTAGGAATAAAGTTTAATGTTGTGTGCTACCTATGTACACATGCTCCATGGCAGGCTCCTTTCATAGTACCTTTAACAGTTCCCCATTGCTTGCTTAACATTGTCCCTGGTCTGGTATGTGATATGTTATAGGGTGTGGGAGAGAAATAAAGTCCTGCTATGGAAAATACTAGAATACAATGCTATGTTAGTTGTGGGACATTGTCCTTTATCTGTTAGGGCACAATAAATGATATAATACTCTTGTTACTCACTTACGTTTGTAACCATCCTTCCTATTTACTGCACAATGTTGAAAATGTGCAGGGTACTTCCCTTTTGTGTATTGGGAGCCTTCCTTTACTGCATAATCTGCATAACAATTTGTACTTATGTGATCATTACATGTGGTATCATTATTTTGTCTTTCAGTAAACAGTATTCCCCTGAGAGGGAGACCCCCATTCTCTGCGGCCAAAAATGAGCTGAACATAGATGCACTCAGGCAACACCATGAGGTTCTGCTGTCATGAGGGAGGCAAACAATGGCTGCGTGTGCAGAACTGTGGGAAGACCTTGTCAGAAATCTCAACAGGGTAGGCAGACAGAGTCATGCATACAAGCAGGTGTGTTACAGAGCTACTGACATGATAGATGCAGCAAGGAGATGTGCAGCTGACGTAGCACACCATTGTGAGATCAGCGGTGGTGGGTTTGCAGCAGAAGAACCCCTCAACACCATTGAAAAATTCCTGGCAAATATTGCCACATAAGAAAGCTCACAGCAGTCCGACAGCCAATATGTCCTTGGTGTTGGTGTCACTCCTATTACCCAAGATGAACGTCCAGGTACTGTGTTAGATCATCAGTAGAATGCATTTGCAGTCTGTCTGTAATACTATATATAGTTTTAATGTGTGACAGGTTGCTTTATTAGTGGGGTGTAAGTGAGATATCTGTAGTATTCAGGTCCTTTAACTGCCACAGCAGGATTCATGGCACACATCTACACATAGCTCCCAGTCATCCTTCAGCCAGTATGTTCTAGATATGTATAATCCAAAAAGTAGATGGAAATACTGGAGGCCTTCAGTTGAAACACAGTTTTATTTGCTCACTCCACTTACAAAACGCTGACAGGACACAAATAACAAACTGGAACAAAAATAAATATCCACCACAAGAAAAGGCATTAACGCTGTTCTTTCAATACGTTATCGTCCTATTACAGACTTCATCAGATAATTTACCACCTTCTAGCTTTGCTTTTTATATCCTTCTATTTAATTAATTGATTCAATTTAGTATATCAATTAGTAAAATTTAAAACAGAAGTAGGAGAAAACAGAAGTGAAAAAAGTTCAACCCCATTTTAAAACAGACATTTTTCCCTCTGTTAATTCTTAATGTGTTTAAATTAGCCACATTGGTATTCACTTTGAAACCTTTGTTTAAAGAGTATATTTTTATTATACATTTTATTATTTTTTTTTTTTTGGTCTATTTAATGTGTCCTTGAAGGTTTTACAAGCTTTATATGTTTTAAATATATGTTTTAACTATATTAATACTAAAAAGATTTATAAAATATTCTTTAAACAAAGGTTTCAAAGTGAATACCAATGTGGCTAATTTAAACACATTAAGAATTAACAGAGGGAAAAATGTCTGTTTTAAAATGGGGTTGAACTTTTTTCACTTCTGTTTTCTCCTACTTCTGTTTTAAATTTTACTAATTGATATACTAAATTGAATCAATTAATTAAATAGAAGGATATAAAAAGCAAAGCTAGAAGGTGGTAAATTATCTGATGAAGTCTGTAATAGGACGAAAACGTATGGAAAGAACAGCGTTAATGCCTTTTCTTGTGGTGGATATTTATTTTTGTTCCAGTTTGTTATTTGTGTCCTGTCAGCGTTTTGTAAGTGGAGTGAGCAAATAAAACTGTGTTTCAACTGAAGGCCTCCAGTATTTCCATCTACTTTTTGGATTATTTGTGACTTTGCGCACCTTCATTCATTCTGGTTTTCTAGATATATGTGTCACTAGCACATCACATGTGGGGCTGCCAGAAATGCTTTGTAACATCATCAAAATATTTCTGCATTCTGTCATAAGTGTATATAGTTGTGTCAAACTTTATATGTTTTTTTGGGGGTATTTCAGATAGCCACAGTGTCATGCTCATGTAAAGTATGATAGCCACATTCCTGATAACATGTATTTGAATGCACATATAGATGAATAAAAGTATTAACCCCTGTTGTACAGTTAAATGTCTGCTGCTGCTGCCATTATGTCTTCCTCTAATTTTCATAGGAACAGCAAAGATTCAACATGCAAGGGCTACAGCAATAGGTAAGTGGACTAAGATTTTTCCATACTGTATACACATATATTCAAACATATCTGCTGTGCTGTTCTCTCAGACCTGCAGTATGTATATCAGTACTGTTGGTATACCTGTATATCACTGCACAGACTTCTTCTGAATGTCACTCTTTGGTTATCATCTTGCGAGCCTGTATTTAAGATCATGGTACATGAATGTCAGATTACTGTGAAGTCAGTAATGATAGCAAACATTGAATTATCAGGTACAGATCCTAACCTCAAACCTTTCAGATATGTCATAGTGGAGCAAAACCAGTTATTCCATCAGTTGCATTTGTTTGTAGGAGCATATTATGTAACATTTGTCCATATTCTTTAGCCTTTGTACAACCACTATTTATGGCTTGGTCCACACATCTTACTGTAAGTGGTTAACAGGTTTAAATGTCCATAATAGTGACAGTAATGTAAAGTGCAGCATAGTAGTGCAGGTATTAATGCTGTCCTTTTTATTAAATCAAAGGTGAACATGGCAGTAGTTCTGTCTCCCTTGTACTACCTGATGTTAGTGTCTCATTACAGTCTGATGATCATGGTGGCCAAAGTGAGGAGCAATCAGGCATTGCAGAGGCTGCACCTGACAAAGGTTGACATCCAGCACCCATAGACAGAAACCCCAGACACAACCAATATGCCTATGCGGATCTACTTCACATGGTCGACATTTCAGAATGTCGAAGACCATATGGCCAAGACCATATAATTGACATTCAAAATGTCGACAATGAAGTAAAAAAAAAAAAAACACAGGAAAAACTTACCTTCACGCTGCTGGCAGTAGGGCTACACCCCCTGCACCCCCCAGAACTTAAATATGCCAACTCTGAGATCACACTACAGTGCAGAAGATGGATATGTTTCCAGTCCACACTGTATTGAGATGGCGGTTCCGCATGGTCAACATTTTGAATGTCGATGGTATGGTCTCTGCCATATGGTCTTTGACATTCTATAATGTTGAGCATGTGAAGGGGACCCACCTACACATACCCAGTCCACTGAAGCCACACATATTGGACAGTTGCAGGTCAAGGACATACACCATGGAAGTATGGCTACCATGACCTCAGTGCCTATTGACACTGTCCATAGCCAAAATGTTGGTGAGTTGCCACACAGGCAGATTGATAGGGGTACTGGTCAGAGGCCTGCTGTCCCTCCACCACCTGCTGCAGGTGGGTCTTCATGTGTTACTCAACTCATGTTTAGGGTCATAAAGGAGGCATGGACACATTTAGAACATCACTCCAGGAAAGGAGGACATTCAGCAGACATCATTCACTCTCAGGTAGTAGCACACCATCTGAGATTGGGCATGGAGATGCCAGTGCAACTCCTGGCAGAGCCAGTTCGCATGGTCAGTGGCGGGGACAATGAACTGTCAGCTCTACCATGCATGGCTCACAGCTGTCTGATATAGAGACATGTAGGGCTAGCAATGAGCTTGGCTGTGTTCATACAGATACTAACACACCAATGTCACATTTAGGGCACCTACTGACACACACGCTACATCTACATGCTCCCAGTTGGTTGCTACCCTTACTGACTCGCACAGACACTCACTAACCTTTTGCATCACCCTAGGCATCCTGCACCCCCACAAACCACCCTGGGCAAATGATGTCTGTGCCACACCCCTGTTGTCCATCTTTTGCTTTTATGAATACTGCCAATTTGTGTCTGATATACAAGGTGACAACTTACATTTATGATGTATTTCATATGTCCATTTGTGCTGTTATCCTGATTATTGTAACTGCCATTTATATTCTAGTTAGCCAGTTAGACAATCCCTAGCATAATAATTCCTCTACTTTCTAGCTGATTCTTATGTATGGCTTGTGAGGTCAGTCAGTGACATTTGTCTCATTAATATAGCTAACCCTGTTTTTCAGGATTGTTTACTGCTAACTTATGTCTGCTCATCCAAAGTTAACCCATTGGATTATGAGCTCTGAATTGTATGTCAGCACTGCAGAGAGAGCTCACATCAGTAATACAGTATAATTTTTTGTTTTTAATGCACAATCACCTTATGTTTCAAGGTTAATAGGCTGTGATAGGTGTATTGTCTTAATGGTGTTTAGACCTGTAGCTGATAAATCAGAATATGCTATGCAATGGCATGTACAATGCATGCCCATGTGTCTTACATTGAGGTCTATCCATGTCCAGCATATATTTATCAGTGATCCATGATGGATAACATGTTCACATGATGTCTGCCAGCCTGTCCTCAAAGAGGTTTATGGATGTGCTCTGCATGACATACAGTTGGAGTCGTAATGCAGATAAGTAACAACCTCTAAGCCATTTATGTGTCTACCCTGTATGTCCTATGCATGTCACAACATACATTGCGGTCCCTGGAACAGGTGGCTGTGGTCCAATATGACTTATGGATGTGCAGCATATTTATCTAATTTTCCCCAAAGACGGCCATGTACTGCTTCAATAGTCTGGCTCTAAGCTATATATCTGATCCTGCATACGTGGACAGCTACCTCAGTCTGCCCATAGAAGAGACATATTGGAGACTTTCTGATGTTTTCATACTTAGAGATGACTGATGTCTGTCAACTTCCCGCAGGTGTCTGGGGCAATATTTATCAATGGGAGGATTAAATAGATCAATACATTGATGATGTATGAATATAGGGGTATGATGTACTTTTGGTCGATGTCATGGCTTCCTTAATGGGATGTAGGATAGAGGATGACTTCCTCACTGCAATATAGACATTTGTCAGTTGACATGTGTTTCAAAATATATTAATGCATAATTGAATGCATAACTGGGGTATACTGTACTGTTGTTTTTCTTTAAATAAGCAGGAACGAGTATTAAAACAGGGTATGGTGATACATGTTTGTGCAGTTGTTATAACAACCACGGCTAAGGCAGCAGTCATTAGTGGCACTATGATTTTTGGCCACACATCCTCTGATTTCTTTTGGGACTTTGGATATGTATATGGCAGACAAGAGAGGAGACAGCATTGACCCATCTGTTGCCACACAGGTGACAGGTCCGCTGCTTGAGTTGATGTCTCCCACTTTGACTGAGTTTTGCTGGTCTGTGATCCGATTTGCGATTTGCAATCTGTCTGTTAACAGAAAGTGTGATATTCAACTTGGTTAGTTTCTTAGTGGGAACAAATGTTGGATTGCATTGAGGTGCCTGGTCAAGTCAAGATAGGGTGTGTGCACAGTCTTGTATATGTCTCTACTCACAGTCTGGATTTTTTTTTTTTTTTTATGAGATGCATGCATATTGTTTCTATTGCCTTAAAGCAAATGTTGAATGGATTTATGAAAGAATAATCCCATTTGTATGTAGCCTATCCTGCATTGTGTTGGTGGGAAATGGTTGCTGTATTCCATACATTGTGGACAACAGCAGTACTCCAGCTGTTTATGAATATGGTGCCTAATGCAGTAGCTCACTGTTCCAGCACATGAACAAAGCAGGCCAGAATGTCAGAATGTCATCCGGTGACATGGATTCTGTGCTTCACGTATTGAATTGAGCAATAATACCTAGCTTTTTGAAGATACCAAGGTTTGGAGAGGATGACGAAGCCATGTAGTAAGCTTGCTGTTGTGAAGGGAGACACTTAGGTTCATAGATTCATAAGTGTGTACTAGGCTAATGGCCCTGGGGCCTTTACAATCCTAGCCCATAGAAGTGCCCTGGCATTGTGCCGCCCATCACTAGTTCCCACTACCTCTATCAAGTAGAGCCACTGGAATGATCGCAGGGGTGAACTTTCTATTTTCCATCCACTCATCAAGATTTCTCTTGAAGAGGGCTAGTGAGGTGCTCTGCTTGGCATGTATGGGAAGTTTATTCCAGAGCATCATCAGTCTCTGGGTTATGAACCTGTCCCTCCAGCATGTTCTGTTGACTGTAGTAATGAGGTTAAGGTCTCTGGAGCATGTGGTGCAGAGGGATTAGGATTTCTTTAGATGTAACATTTCTAACAGAGCTGGGTCAGACATGACTTTGTAAGTCAAGCAGAGATTGCCTCTAAGTAAACTATTTTCGACAGGGAATAGCTGGAGGTTTTTGTGTCTGTCCATGTAGGACATGTGTTTAAGGCCTAGGATCCTCTTTGTGGGGTACTTTTGTGGCCTCTCCAGCTGTTACAGGTGTCTAGTGAGGTACATGCCAAAATGGGGCATTATACTTTGGATTGATCTAATGAGGGAGGAGCAGACAGAAATAATGACCTATTTCTTCCTGGATGCAAACTCTTGATAATGAGATGTGCCACATAGAAGGACTTTCTGACCCACAGTGGCAATGTGGTGGTCAAAGAAGAGGTTGCTGTCAACCTTTGTCCCCAGATCTCTAATAATGCCTTCAGTGTTCAGTGGGCTCCCATCAATGTGGTAATTAGTGGGAACTGAGTTTTTGCCAAAGGGGATGATGACACATTTTTTGACATTAAGCTTAAGGTCATGGTTTTGACACCAGTCATTGGTCTCAGTGAGGCCTTTCTGTAGGATGTCTACATCACTTCGGGAGTTAATAATGGCTCCCAGCTTGCAGTCATCTGTAATTTGGTCAGCCAGACTCCCTCTGTGTTGGCTTGGACATCTGAAAAGTAGATGGCAATCAGGAGAGGACCCAGGACCAATCCCTGTGGGACTCCACTTGTGACTGGTAGTCAGTCTGACTTGGAGTCCACTACTTTCACACTGTGTGTTCTATCTGTGAGCCAATTTGCAACCCACCTAATGATATAGGGTTGATGCCTAGTTTGGTGAGTTTATCAATAATTATTGAGTTAGGAATGGTTTCAAAGACCTTGGCCAGATCAAGGTAGGCTGTATGAACTACCTTGCCTTCATCCACTGCTCTGGTGACTGACTCAAAGAAGTCAACCAGGTTGAGCAGGCAGACCTTCCTTTCACAAACTCAAATTGTGTGGGATCTAGAGTTTGGAGATTCCCTATACCCTTAGTAATTAGGTCTATGATGATGCATTCCATAGCTTTACATATCAGACTCATCAGGCTAATGGGGTGATAATTTCCATGGTCTGTAGTCGCTCCTCATTTATGGAGATGGATGAGTGTAGCAGTGCGCCATTCAGTAGGGACAAAGCCTGAGGTAAAGCTGTAAGTGAGTAGAGCACACAGATGTGGAGCCAGTTCACTTTGTAATTCATGTAGAACACAGCCATGGATATTGTCGGTTCCCATGAAATCTGTATTCTTGGCCTTAGACAATTCAGCTTTAACCTGTGCTGCAGTAAAGCAGAGTGCCTGGCAATCTTCTGGTATTGAGATTGATCATTTGAGGGGGAGAGAGGGGTAAAGTTGGCGCTGAATCTGTCGGCCAGTATGTTGGCAATATATGTTGGCTCAGGTTAGGAGGTACCATTGTGCAGTAACTCAGAGCAAATCTAAGTATTGTCATGGAGATTTTTGATATAACTAAAAAAGGCTTTGTGGTTGTTTTTAGTGTCTGCTTCAATTCTGTCTTCATAGCTGGCTTTGGAGGTTTTGATGAGTGTTCTCAACTTTTTGTTGAGGCTAATCAGGGAATTTTTCCAGCCTTGTGACTTCACGTTTTTCTGTAACATTTTCTTCCTTCTGTTGTAGAGTTTATTAATGGCAGGGGACCACCAGACTAGCTTCCTTTTTTTGGAGGAGAGCATCTTGGTTCTGTTGGGTATAGCTAGCTCCATGCATTTATGTACATGTTCGTACAGTGCATTGGTGTATGATTCGGCAGTCATGCTTCTATTTCCCATTGGCATGGGTGCTGTCAAGTTATCCACCTCTATTTTTAGGAGACCAAATTCAGCTTTGGAGAAGTTTTTCATGCTGAATACCTTTGTAAGGGGTGTGGGTGAGAGGTGGATTTCCATGGTGATTAGTTTGTGGTCGGATCTAACCAGGGAGGAATTGACTTAGGTGTAGAGCAACAATTTCCCATGTTAGTAATAACCAGGTCAAGGATGTTGCTTCTTCTAGTGGGGGTAAGAATGAGCTAGTCCAGGGCATTGGAAATGGTGAATTCCAGGAAGCGTTTGGCCAGTGCATTGGTGCTTGAGTAGTTTTCCCTGTTGATGGAGGGGTAGGTGAATTCTCCTAATATGAGAGCTTTGGGTTGGACCGTGATAGATTCCAGGGTGCTTAGGAACATGGACTGAGAGTCTAGGGACATGGTTGGTGACCTATAGCAAGCTATCACCTGGATCACAGTCTTACTCAATGTTAGTTGTACCTGCAGTATCTCAGATGCATTATGCTGGGCTACTAGTCTGGAGATGTGCATATCCTTTATGAATATGGAGACACCACCACCTTTGGAGCTTTGGGCCATGTTTTGGAGCTGAAAGGTGTGGAATGAGTTATAGCCTGGTAGCGCAGGGGTGTTTTCTGCCACTTTAAACCAGGTCTCCATTACAGCACAAATGTCAATGTTCTCCATTATGAGGAGTGCTTTGAGCGAGTGCTTCTTGAGATTTAGACTTCTAGCATTAACCATCAAGACCCTCAAATTGCATTTATTTATATCTGTTATGGTGGTAACCTGGTCTCTGGAACTCCACCTAAAAAAGGCACTATAGGGGTGGCAAGAGCCTTAGCCAGTACCCAGAAACCCAGTGGTGACAGATGCAGGCCATATCTGGCAAAGCATTGAGGTCTGCTAATCATGTCATCCGAAGCAGACAGATACTGGATCCCCTTAGAATGACACCAGAAACTTAGCCAATTGTTGAAGTCAATCATTTTTTGTTTGTACTGTGGTATTATTCTGGGTGACAGTAGGATACTGCTCAGGGTCAGGGTCATACCTGCCTGGGCCGCATAATCTGAGAGCTCCACCATATCTCTTTTCATGTAATCCAGGAAGGTGCATCTCAGACCATTCACATCCATATGGATAATGACAGAGTCATACTTGTACTTGCTGTGGAGTGACCTGAGTGTGTGTGTTAAATGTCGGATTCTGGCACCTGATAGACAGCTGACTGTTACCTTCTACTTATTCAACCTAGTTAGTGGGACAGCTGTGTGCCTCACTATTGAGCCACTTATGATTAGTGTATCGAGCAAGGTGTTTAGCCTTAGGGGTTTAGGTTGAGGGGTGCACTGTAGAGGTGAGCTATGTGTCCTGTGGTTTGTGTTGTGTTGTGTTGGTTGAGTGCATTTCTGTCTTGGAGGTCTCTGCTGTTTGGGTAAATTTCTATTGAGTGCCTCCACAAAGGTGGATGTGTGGTTTGTGTTTTTATGTGAGAGCTGTGATAGTGGATGTTCTGGAGGGCTATGTGTTCCATGTGGTGTGGTGTAGGTGTTGACCTTTTCCTCTCGACCAGCTAGTCCAGTCTTGGCTGGAGAGTGCATAACTTCCAATTTGGTGATATAAGTGCATCTCTCACAAGTCTGAGTGCTGAGAGGTAAGATGAGAGGGTTGTCTGTGTACATGATGCAGTTACTACACTGCCTCAGAATGCCTAAGTGCACCAGGTTAATAGGAGAAAGCATAGGGAACTGCCCTTTAATCATGCCCGGAGGGGGTGGTCATAACTACTAAGTACTGGAGCTATATCCGTGAAGAACGACTAGTGCTGATGGCTCTTAGGTGTGCTATAATAATAGCTACAATAACCTGTTGAAGTGTAAAGTGATTAGGCTATTTGAAATGCAAGAGAGAAAGAATAAGCAAGATCTAAGGGAAAAACTGAAGAGCAGACTTTCTGGCACCAGTAGTAGTTTACCTCAGCTTAGCACTGCTGAGCAAAGCTTAAACAAGTGCAAACCCATGCAAATGCAGGCTTTTAATCCAGAAAGTTGAAAGGAATGGAAAAACTGGCCAAATTTTCAATAAACTACAATTTTTGGGCCAGAAACCACTCCTCTTGTGGTAGATAGGCTACCTAGTGCTTTCAACTCCCACTGCTAAGCTAGAAGGCTTCCCTCCAACACAGAAAGGCTTGTGGGGCTCAGAAGCTTACAAACAGTCCTGGATACAGCAAATATGTATCTGGACTAGACTAGTTTCAGGAAAGGAGGGAAACAAGCACCAATGTGGGCTTTTAAAGCAGAAAGTTGACAGGGATGGAAAAACTGCCCAAACGGCCACTAAACTACAAATTCTGGGCCAGAAACCACTCCTCTTGTGGTAGATGAGCTACATACTACTTACCACTCCCACTGATAAGCTAGAAAGCTTCCCTCCAACACAGAAAGGCTTGGGGGGGGGGGACTCAGAAGCTTACAAATAGTCCTGGATACAGCAAATCTGAATCTTGACTAGACTAGTTATAGGAAAGGTGGGAAACAAGCTTAGAATATTTCTTATACAGAAAAGCAGCTAAAACAGCAGCAAAATAATTCAAATGCAGTGCAAACTAGCACACTAGAGTGTGTAGCAATATTAAAGCAAATACAGTTTAAATAAATGCAATTAAAGTAAAAAATGACTAAAATATGTGCAGAAATCAGTAAATTAGGAAAAAATCAAAATGGTGGCACTTAGACTATCAGAAAACAATGCCAGCAAATATATAAATAATTTAGTCGAGCAAAATTTAAGACAGTGCAGAACTCTAAACAATTAAAAGTGCCAAAATATATACTTATCAGTTCGATATTTCAAGATTGTTTGAGAAGCACACTCAGTCAGAACACACAGAGATTCTAGCAATGATAGATTCTAGCAAAGTGTTTTTTTTAATATATAAATTGGAAAGGGAGAAAGGATGAACAGAATATAATGGAAGGTTAAGAAACTAAGTGGGTTGGCCTTCTCAAATGTTCTCTCTGTATTAGGTAGAATGAGCTAGTGACACTAGACTGGGAGGAGTATCTCAGATCAAATTTACAGAAGGGGTGGGCAACTACAAAGCCACCAAGTATAAGAACAAGATACCAACAGGGAAGGAGGGTGGAAAACTACTTGCAAACAGAAAATACAACTCTCCATATAAAAAAGCAGTTTACTGTTTAGTAATTCAGTAAAAATGCAATTACAGTAATGAAAATCTAGCAATGAAAAATAAAGTTAAAACAGTATAAAACAGTACAAAAATGCAGAGAAACAGTAAAAAAGCTTTATAACAGTGCAAAATGTAGTAGATTATCTGCATAGCACAATTATAAGTGTTAAGAAGTGCAATTCAATGAAATAAATGTAGGAAATAACTTATTCTGCTCTTGGAGTCTTAGGGAATTTCTGTTTTGTCCCAGTGATGAATCATCACCCCACGGCCTGGTAAAAAACAAGCACAACCCCTGCAGACACAATGTTTAAATATGAGAAAAGATGGAAGAACCTAGAAGCTCAAATTACTACCCAGTCCTGCTAGCCCCTGCTCCTTCAACCAATCACTCATGATAGAGGAGATCAGGCAACCCTGTTACTGCCACTAGCAGAGAAGACAAGACACTATCAGCAGAAGATGGCTGCCAGCAGCACAGGAAACCCAACAAACAAAACAACCAGGCCTGGATATCAGCAGGCCTATATCCAGACTATGCTACCTGACCAGAGAAACCTCACAAAAATGCACAAAAAACACAGAGCACTCACAAATGGAAAATACAACTCTCAATATGACAAAGCAGTTTACGGTTAAGTAATTCAGTAAAAATGCAATTATAGTAATAAAACACTATCTAGCAATGAAAATACAGTTAAAATAGTAAAAAAAAGTACACAAATGAAGAGAAACAGTAACAAAAAGTGTTATAGCAGTGCAAAATGTAGTAGATTATCTAAATAGTACAATTATAAGTGTTTAAACTTTGCAGCCACCTGTGTCTGCCAGCAGGTGTGGAATTCACAGTGGGTCAGTATGTGCAATACCATCCAGAATTACTTCAATATACGTCTGACCAATATATTATATTTTGCAGATGTTAAGTGATTGCAGGCCTATGATTATACCTGGGTAGGTGTTATTATTTATTACCATAGTTGCTATATGAGGCCTCTTCATGTTTTCAAGGTGTGTCATTCTTTATGGTGCATCACGGTGAGTTGGCTTTCTGGACCGTTTTGTACATGTGGTATTTGTAAACAGCATCTATTGTCATTTACTGTAGAATGTAGTACTGACAAATATCTAACATTGTGGCTTGTGAATTATGGCAGATCTATCTTAGAGCATATCAGGCATGGCTGTGTATATGCATTTGTGTAGACTTGTAGTCAAGGCATCATGGCATAACTTACACCAGCTGTCAATGTCCTTTTTGTAAACCTGAGCTTGGACATTGGGTATCCCATCCCTTTGGAAGATGTAGGTAACATGGATTATGTATTTGAACCCAAGTCCTCACTTAGAGGGTTCATTAGGTATTCCAAACTGTACACATACTGTATTATGGTTGGATTAACAGTACAGGCAATACACATGTGCCATGACATTGTTCAGTCATATAGCTGACAAACAGGTCTGATATATTACAGACCCTTGTGGGGTGGTACAGTATTTCTTCCATGTCATTTCAGTTTGCAACATACAGTTATGTTTGTGTGCATGATTTTGTTCTCCTATATTTATCCATATGAGGCATTATATGCACTTATGAATAAAGCACTTATGAATAAAATTATGTCAACTATTCTTGCAGACAGACAGAGGGAAACTGATAGGAGAGGATGGGAATTTTGAACCTGGAATCTTCATAGATACTACTAAAATGAGAGGTATATGTAATCTGAATGGTATTTTTTAGGGAGTAACCAATGGTGCGTACATACAGAGGTTTTCATAAGGTGGTTCTATAGTTTTGTAATTGATCGGTAGGTATTTTATTTGTTGCTTGTTGTATAACATAAGGTATGACAGCTACCTAGAGCTGTTGAGGATCTGCTCTGCAATATGGCAGCAACTGAGTCCATTTCAAAATAATATACTTTCTGTATGTATGAGGGCAAATTGTTCAGGCATCTGCACATACACCACCACAGAGCAGATAATCCAATGAAACACTGTTACAGCTCACACTAGGTCCAGAAACAGTAATTATCAAATAGAGACCCCTATTATGCACACTTGCCAGAAGTGTACAGGTGTGAGTCCTTTAAAAGCAGTCATCCTAATGTTCTTACTCTTATGGCTACTGCCACAATGGTTTGCCTCAGCACATTATCTGCTTCCATTTCCTCTTTTCCTTTGCAGCTTGTTCTGTCACAACAACCACCTGCCTGTCCTTGGTCACCACATCCATGAACCTAATATTATACCTTACTGTTTTCCCCCTGCCTGCCACCTCCATCCTCAGCATCTATCCCTAAATGTACCCAGCATACCTCCTAAGCACATTCCCAAAGCAATGCAATCTCACCCCTCAGGACTTGTGTATAAACCGTATAACCTTGTGCTGACTCTGTCATATACTGATTATTAGTCCTGGCCAGCCTCAGCAGAAGCAATGCAGATCCTAACATCTCTTCCAGCTCCTATTATGACTCCTGTATTTTTTTCAGTGCCACCATTACCATATATTTCACATAGATGTTGGCAGTACATTTTTGTAGACCTTCTCTTTCATTGTTATTGGTAAGGTGTTTGTCACAAATCAGTCCTGGCATTCTTCTATACCCACTACACCATGCATGCAGTATCTTCTTTACCTTCCTTCCAAACTCAGCATTAGTGTGTACTTTTGCTCCCATGTATTTAATAACACACACCTTCGACAGCTGCACTCCCTGCATTCTCACCATTCATCTATCCTCCCTGTCATTCACAGAAATATATTCTGTATTAGTCCTTATGCCATTTATTACTTAACTCTGTATAGCATAACTTTGCCTCTCCAAGTTCTCCTACACATGTTCCTTGATAACAATATCATAAACAGATGTCATAGCCCATGGGCACCTCTGTGTGATCTCCTGTGTCACCCTGATGATCACCATTGCAAAGAGATGTTGTGATGTTAGTGAATACCATGAAAGGAGTGTCACTGTCATTTGTATTATATTGCATGAGGTGACATCTACCTGCCTGCCAGACCATTGTGTGCCATGGCCTGCTGTGAGCAATATGCATCCCATAATCTGATTTAGCTGATGACATCAGCTGAGTCTGTTGAAGACATGAGGACAGTGTACCATAGACTGTAGTAAAATGATCTCTGTAACATCCAACAGCAGCTCACAGACATACACAGAAGCAAGATTATAACCCCTACATATCTAGGTTTACAGACTTGAGAATATAGTACTTAAGGCACATGACATGGCACAAGTAAGACTTTAACAAGCCTGTAGGTGATCTTATAGTAGATTATATCAGCATGCCCTGTGGAGGACAGGAAGTTGAAGGACTGCTAGATATAAGGATGTTTTCTTTGTAAGCCCAAAAGCAATGCCAGTCTCCAAGGCAGTGTTGAATACACAATCACAGTTTTCATAATAGAAACAGACACACATGCAAAGTTGGTTACAGTGAGACTAGAACCCGTACCTGTCTAGGTTTACAGACTAGAAAACACAGTAATTAAGGCATGCACAATGGCACAAGTCTGATTTTAACAGGCCTGCAGGTGAACTTATAGTATATGACATCAGCAGGTCTTGTGGAGGTCAGGAGGTTGAATGACTGATAGACATAAGGATATTTCTTTTGCAAGCACAAAAGCAAAGCATAACCATCCCAGTCTCCAAGGTGGTGTTGGGCTCCCATTCCTCTTTATGGAGATACACACACACACACACACACACACACACACACACACACACACACACACACACACACACACACACACACACACACACACACACACACACACACACAGACAAACTATAGTGAGAATTGAACCCCTGCCTTTATAAGTGCATGGACTACAGAACATCATTTTTAATGCAACAACCACTATACAAGTCTCATTTTAGCATTAATGTGATCTTATGGCAGATGACTTTATCAAGGGATGTAGGGAACATCAGCTTGGGAGGCCTGTATAGGCACATCATTCCTTTATGTCATCTGAAGATAGTACAGTAACAGCAGTATACTGTTTAGAAGCTGTAGCTGTGTAACAGCACAAGTCTGGTGGTATTGAGCATATTTGGAAGTTTTCCTTTGGCATTTCAAGCCTATGAGCACAATGTTACTGCCATGTCTATGAGGGAACACACAAAATAATTACACATTTGCTTTGTGCAGAATTAAGGAGATCCCACAGTTGTACAGATTGCTGTTGAGGATGGTTGTGAGGAAGCACATGTGGATGTTAATTAACTGTCTGTACAGCCAGTTACACTGTGCCCTCAGTTTGCAATGTTTCCATATCTTGGAAATACAGAACAGTAAGAACACAGTTCTCTCTTTCTCTCTCTCTCTCTCTCTCTCTCTCTCTATATATATATATATATATATATATGGTGTAAAAGTTAACATACCTCTCAACCTCAGAGCACAAAATCTGCACAAAGCCATAATTAACATAGGGATATTGAAAATTTGCCTTTACAAACCTACAGTGTTGATACAATAACAGGTTTTGCATTAGCATGCATTTTCTGAAAGGTAAGTCATCCAAAAATGAAATGCATACCATCATCTTCTGACTTAATTCTCAATGATTTAGCAATAATGTTGTATAAAGCAAATGTTATGGGGGAACAGACTACAACACTTATATTAATACATGGATATTCATTATTGATTGGGACAGTTTAAAGCTATGACAGTTAGATATAGGGAAAATGCAATGAATATTGCACTGTGTGGAGGCATGCACGTTTTACTCCTCTACCTCTTTGCATGATGTTAAGCAGTGCGCAAACAAGAGCTGCATTGCTAATATCCACTTTTCCTATTATGTCATGTATACATCTTACTGCAACCCACTCCTCTGAATACTCCAGGCTGTGATTTCACAATTACGTGTGACGCATATCTATAATCTGAAAAACAACTCAGCATTAACACTGTTTTTAGCATGTGTCTCATTGTGCAAATGTGAGCTAGAAATATTCAATTAAAATGTTATGGGACACAGGTCAGACTGCACATACACAAACTACAGCAAAAACACATCCTCAACTTTAACTTACATCAGGATTAGAATACCAATACACCATTAAAGCTTCCTCAGGCAGGATGGATGCCTTAGTCCTTTCAGCCAAAGAAGCTGTTTTCTAAACTGGGGTCACTCCTCACACAACCACCCTAATGAAGACTGTATACTCCTCTCAAATCCTGCACATGATATTGTACAAGTTATTCCCAGGCTTACACCTGGACACAGACCAGTTAGTGCACACAACTCCTGTCAAACAGATGAGAATAACTATACATCTGTCTATCACACCATCCTGGGGTTGGGGTGGGGAAACACATTTTCTGTCAGGATCCAAAGTAGCCTAAAGTCAGACGCAGAAAGGGCATGGAGTCAATTCCTCACTTCTCTCTTGCATGATGTAACAATATTCAGGTGTGCCTGATTCATAACAATCTCATATGGTAACATTAATAAGGGGGTATACTTGCACTTTAACTTATCTACAAAAGTACCACTATATATTTGCAAACTGAAACAGGTAAGACATCTGAGTAGATATGTAATTACAGTGTTCAGCACTACAGTCTACGTTCAGGCCTTGCCTTGAATATGCATTAGATGACACAGCATTAGTTCAGGGCTGATTCTGTCTGATGCAAGCAGTACACAGCCAATGCATGTACAGATAAAGGTTGTGTGGGTTACCTGACATCAGTTTTAATATATGTGTGTGAGTAGAAGAAAGGTGTTAGACCCTAGGTGGTCAGTGAATGTGCTATGCATTGTTTCTTAGCCAAAGCAAGGGCCTACTGAGCACACCTATGTCTACTTACAAGGACAGCAGCTGGGGTTTCTCTTCCGAGTCTTCCTGTGACTGGGGCTATGGTGACCTATGCATTGGTGTGAGGATATGTGCCTGTCCCCCTTGCTGATCCTGCTGCAGCTGTCTCTGCAGGAGCACACTGGAGCACATAGCACAAACTGTGAAAATTTGTGTACATGTGGTTGGAGTATACTGCAAGGCTCCACCGAATATATCTAGGCACTGGAACTATGACTTCAAGAGCCCAAACACATGCACTGTGATGTTCCTAAGTTCTGCATGTGTCTCATTATAGCATTCTTCCAAGGGTGTGCATGTATTTCTGATGGCTCTCATCATCCACAGTTCCAAGGCATAGTCAGTATCCCCCCGTAAATGACCCTGTGGGATGTTCCCCCTAGCAGGCATCTAGTACAGCTGTGATGCATGCCAGATATGGGAGTCGTGATAACTGCCTGGGTTACCAGCACAGACATGCAAGATAATCCCCTGGGCATTGCACACAATGTGGCAGTTGATGGAGTGGTATCCCTTGCGGTTGCTGTAGATTCTACTCCATTCACCAGGTGGTGCCTTAGAGTGTACTTGAGTGCAATCTATTGCACCCGTACTTCAGGGTAGTATTGTATATTGCTGCTCCTCTCCTCAGCAGTGAAGGGAAAACATATGTGTTCACTGGCATGTATTAGCATAGCATCCAAGAACTTGTGGAATATCCTGGATTCTGATGCCTGTGACACCCCCATCATGTCTGCAATTTGTGTTTGAAAAGTACCTGTAGCTAATATTCCAAGGGCTACACATACCTCAGTTTGCATTGAAATGGGTTCCCCTTAGAAGGCTCTGGCTGTGATATAAGGCCATCAAAGGGAAAAACTGCAGGGAACTATGTTCGATAAAACAGACAGAATAAAATAATGAAACGAACAGCAACATTGTTTGTTAATTTAATAAGTATAAAAAACAACAATGCTTTTGGGTTTCCCCTTCCTCAGTGTATAAAAATATGATTACAAAACCATTTCTTAAATATACATATCAGACACAGCCAACAAATCATAACAGAAAAACAATTGAAAATTAGATGACCAATTAATCAATACATAAGTGCAAATTACTGCAATATAATTTGTTTATTTTGCAGAACTTGTTTTAGGCTTACTGCCCTATTCAAGGCTGGGATTTTATCTGCATTTAATTCTAAATTCCAAGCAAATTCAGCATTTTCCAATTTATTGATCATATCCCCACCACTTATATTTTTTCTGCAGCACTTTTATAACTCTAAATTTAAAGCTATGCTTGTCCCCTTTATCATGTATATGTTTTGTCAATATGTTTTGTCACTTACGTGGACATAAGGCTAGAAAAGAAAGATCATAGTATTAAAACCAGTAATCAAAAAGAGAGTGTTGCTTTAACCACACTACATGACCCACGGTATAAAATACTTTTTAATACATGGAAACACAAACATAAACGCTGAAAATTCCTTATACGTTTTCGTCCTCCAAGACTTTATCAGATAACATTTTTCACTTAAAAAAGCTCATTATATATACCACAGTTTTGAAAGACAGCCAGTAAGGACATTACATCAATTAACATGTGAAAGAAATAAAGGAATAGAAGCACCTTATTCAAAACTAGATACTACAATAAATATATATATAATATAATAAAACTTACAAAATACAACCTTCCTAACATTGAATACAATACTAAAAATGCATAAATTACATAATATTAAATACGATAAGCTAAAATTCAGTCTAAAATGTTATTAAAAAAAAATAATAATATATATACATATATATATATATATATATATATATATATATATATATATATATATATATAAAAAACGTTCATACATTGAATATTCCCTATACAATGCTACCCTCTACTGGTCAAAATTAATATTAAAATTAAAATTAAAAATGAAGGAAAGATGCAGGATATTTTGGGTGATTCCTTTACCTATACTAGGGTTTCTAGGAATGAAATTCATGTGGCATATAAGAAAATTGAGCTGGCCCTTAATGACTTATTAATGGAAGGGCTAATTAACCTAGAAACTTTTAGATTTCTACATGTGCCCCAACCTAGAATTGTCAGTATTTATGTTTGTGTTTCCGTGTATTAAAAAGTATTTTATATTGTGGTTTGTGCAGTGTGGTTCCAGCAACACTCTCCTTTTGATTATTTGTCATTGTTTTCTTTCTGAGTATTAAACCAGTGTACATAAGAAAATGGTTCATGCTAATAGGTAAACACATAGAGCCAGCATGCATGCCCCACATATTTTCAGGAGCATAGTAAATAGTTAGTTTTGCAGGGTGAGTAGATTAAATACTGATGAGAGTTCTAACATACAGCAAAAGAATGAGATGGCTTTGGAATTCACTGATAGGGGTTGTGTGCAAAATATGGTTCATCAGGTGATGGATGAGGTCATAAGAGAAAGGAATGGGAGTACGGCCCCTTATTTCATGCAAGGTAATGAACCATGGGTTTTGATAGGACACACTGAGAGGAGAATGACTGATAATAAGTTAAGATACGTATTAGCTTGTAATAATAGGACATAAGATATTGAAATTTACTAGAAAGTACTGGAATGTGTTATTAACTATGCCTGAAATAAAAGGGATTATAAATAATTATCCTATATTTGCTTATAGAAATGAGAAAAATATTTAAAGTAGACTCCGTTATAAGGAATTACAGATGGGGAGGCATAAAGAAAGGTCAAAAGTGTAGGAAAGGAACTTATCCCTCCCTTGGATGTAGTTGTTGTAAGGCTATAATTACTGATCCCTTCTATATACATCCTATCAGTCAAAGAAAATATACTTTTGATGACTATGCTAGTTGTAGTACAACACATATAGTGTATGTGGCTACTTGTACATTATGTCCAGCATTCTATGTGGGAAAATTCTCTAGAATGTTAAAGGAATGGATCACAGAACATAGGTCTGCAATTAAAAGGAATATGGAGACAAATGCTTTGGCAAAACATATACATGATAAAGGGGACAAACATAACTTTACATTTAGAGTAATAAAAGTGCTGCAGAAAAATATAAGAGGTGAGGATATGAACAATAAATTGGAAAATGCTGAATTTGCTTGGGTTTTAGAATTAAATGCAGACAAAATCCCAGGCTTGAATGTGGCAGTAAGCCTGAAATCAGTTCTGCAAAAGAAACAAATGATATTGCAGTAATTTGCACTTATGTATTGATTAAATTGTTTTTCTGTTGTGATTGTTTGACTGTGTCAGATATGTATATTTAAGAAATGGTCTTGTAATCATATTTCTATACACTGAGGAAGGGGAACCCGAAAGCTTTGTTGTTTTTTTGTACTTATTAAATTAACAAACATTTCTGCTGTTCGTTTATTTTATTCTGTCCGTGATATAACTCCGGCAGAGCTCACAGAGTTCTTGTAATATGTCCCTGTCCATCCTGTAGTGCTCTACAATCTACAGATCACGTAGCACATGGTAGTTACCCTAGGCCTGAGCACTATCCTTCTTGGTCTAGGCCTATCGTCATCAGCACCAGCAGCATTGACTTCAGCCTTGAGTACATACAGATGCAGAACAGCTTCAGCAACCCCTAGGATTATGTCAGTTAAAAGTTCCAAGTCTCTACTCCAATGTTGTTGAAGTATCAAGGGAAAATCAGACTGTATGCTGTATGCATACTTTATACATTTGTTGATTAGAACCACCATCTGGCATTGGCTGCTTTAAATGACATTCACCTGCTTAAGGTGTAATGGACAGGATTTAGAAATACTGTTGCAGAACACATTGTTGTGCTCTATGCAGCAATGTGCAGCAGAGGGCATCTACAGATAATGACACCAAATCATGTAAAACATTTGGTCATGATGCATACAGAATATGGTAATGACAGATAATTGCACTTCATATGCATGAACTACAAGGCCAGCATAGTATGATGAGTACAAGTCAATATTGGCTGCACTTGAACCCAAGGTTATCTGCACCATAGTCCAAAACCTGACAGTCAGCATTACAGGACAAAGAAATTAATGGAGTGCAATGCCACTTACTGGATTTGCAAGATGCCCAAACGTTCTCATCCATGGAAAACACACACGGAGTAAAAGCTTCCATGGAGTGGACAGCCCCACATGGTCCCTGCTTTTTCTGATTCAACAAATATACTCATTTTAACATCATGTACATAATAGCCGTGCAGACAGCCTAGAAACTACATGGATAGTAGCCATGTAAGCTGGACAACAGCACTGGTTCATGGATTTAAACATACAATGTATGGTATTACTGTAATTGTTGTGATAATAAATCATACCAAACCTTTTAATTACTTTTGTAATATTGTTTTTAAAACATTTTGTGTGTAGTGGCACATTGCTCAAATTATTGCTAAAATAAGAAATAATATATTTAGAGTGCTTTCACGCATATTAAAGACCCTTCTTGACATCCTTAGCCAGCAAATACCTTTTTTTTTACCTTTTTATGGCCATTATGTCTATATTTCAGGACTTCTGTATGGCCTTGATTCCATGAAGGCTCCTGTACGTGGAAATTTTTTGTGCACACTTCCAACATAGACAAGGAGCATACGCGGTTGTGTGTAGGGTTGTTGTATCACTCCACCATGTTGGTCTACTTCATTGGCATAAAATTCAGCTACTTATGGTGAAACTTGCATTCATGAGTCTTTCATAGGTTCATAGGTTCATACTAGGCTATCTGCCCAAGGGCATTTATAAGCCTAGCCCAGAGTTTTGTGGCTTTCGCCACCCCTTTAGTTTGGAGGATACTATGCCCATTATTTTGCTGTGCCTCTGTCTAGCAGTGACACTGAGATAATCCCTGGGGTATATCTGCGATCTCCCATCCATTGTTCAAGATTTCTCTTGAACAACGCCAGCGAGGTGCTCTGCCTCACATGTATCGGGATTTTGTTCCACAGCATAGGGAGTCTCTGGGTGATGAATCTGTCCCTCCAGCACGTCCTATTTATAACCGTGTCAAGGTTTAGGTCACCCGCCCTTGTGGTTCTGAGGGATCTAGATTTTTTGAGGTGAAGCATGTTCATCAATTCTGGGTTGGACATGGCCTTGTATGTCAGGCACAGGTCACATCTGAGCAGACGGTAAGCGACTGAATAGAGCTGAAGTTCCTTCAGTCGGGCAGCATAGGACATATTTTTGAGACCCTTTATCCTTTTGGTGAGGAACTTTTGGGGCCTTTCCAGTTGCTGCAGGTGTCGTGTCAGATACATTCCGAATGGGGCATTGTACTCAATCATTGGTCTGATGAGTGATGAGTACAGGGGACGATGACTTCCCTTGATCTAGATGTGAATCCCTTCATGATCAGGTGGGCAATGTAGAAGGTCTTCCTAACTACTTTGGCGACGTGAGTGTCAAATGAAAGGTTACTGTCAACCTGGGTACCCAGATCCCTGATAACCTCTTCTGTGCTTAGTGGGTTGCCACCTATATGGTAGCTAGGGGTAACCTTGTTTTTCCCAAAGGGTATGCATTTTTTGGCGTTTAACTTTAGGCCATGGCTCTGGCACCAGTTTTCCATTTCTATAAGACCCTTCTGAAGGATATCTGTGTCAGATGTGTTCTCAACTATGGCGCCCAGTTTGCAGTCATCTGCAAATTTTGTCAGCCATAATCCTCCTGTGTTTGCTTGTACTTCAGAAAAGTAGATGCCGAACAGGAGAGGGCCCAGGACTGAGCCCTGTGGGACACCACTTGTGACAGGCTTTGAGTCTGACATGGCGCTAGCAACTCTGACCCTGTGGGTTCTGTCACTTAGCCAATTTGCAACCCATCTTGTGACGTATGGGTTTACATTTAAGCTGATGAGTTTTTCAATGATACCTGAGTAGGGTATTGTGTCGAAAGCCTTTGCCAGGTCGAGGTAGGCTGTGTGGACTGCCTTTCCCTCACCAATGGCCTTGGTGACTGTTTCGAAAAAGTCAACCAGGTTTAAAAGGCATGATCTGCCCTTGACAAAGTCAAACTGGGTCGGATCCAAAGTCTGCAAGTCTCCTATGTCTTTATTTATGAGTTCCATTATGGTTCTCTCCATAGCTTTGCAGATCAAGCTTGTCGAGCTGATGGGGCGGTAATTTCCCGGGTCGGTGGAGGCACCGCCTTTGTGAAGTGGGACCACAGTTGCCGTACGCCACTCCTTAGGCATGTATCCTGAGGTGAGGCTGAGATTAAACAGCTTCCCTAACTGCGGGTTTAATTCCTCATTGAGTTCGTGGAGCACACATCCGGGGACACCATCTGGTCCCATGGATGCTGTGTTTTTTGCCTTGGAGAGAGCAGTTCTCACCTGAGCGTTTGAGATGTTTGGGGGGCTACAATCCTCTGGTATAGATATCTCACCTTTTGGGGGGGAGGGGGGGAGAAGTTTGCACTGAACCTGTCAGCCAGTATATTGGCAATGTCTGTAGGTTCAGTAATTTTTACATCATTTTGACCTAATTCTGAGCATATCTGGGAGTTTCCTCCCAGGTTTCTAACATAGCTAAAGAAGGCCTTATGATTGTCCTTTGAGTCCTTAGCGACTTTTCTCTCAAAGTTTGCCTTGGATGATTTTATGAGAGATCTTAGTTTTTTACTTATAATGATCAAGGGTTTTCCCTTTTAAGGATTTTGCTCTATCTTGTAGTAGCTTCCTCCTTTTGTTGTAGAGCTTGTTTATGGCTGGGGTCCACCAAACTGGATGCTTGCCTTTGGTACAGAGAGTCTTTGTTTTGTTTGGGATTGCCTGATCCATGCAGTCCTGTAGGTGCTGGTAGAAGGCATTTGTAAGTGATTCAGCGGCTTGAGTAATGGTTTCCGCAGTCTCGGGGGCCTTAAAAGAGACCACACTAGCCTTTAGAAGTGTGAAGTCGGCTTTTGAGAAGTTCTTCACTGTGGTCCTTTTTATCTCCGGTGGGGGTGGGATGTGGACTTCCAGTGAGATTAGTTTGTGGTCTGATCTCACCAGTGAAGGGTATACCTCCGGTGTTGAACATTGTGACCCCATGTTCGTGATGATGAGATCTAGTATGTTATCTCCTCTTGTGGGGATGGTGACTAGTTGTTCCATGGCATTTGAGTTTATGAACTCTAGGAACCTTTGGGCTAGAGTGTTGGGGCTTGAGTAGTGATCCCAGTCTATATTCGGGTAGTTGAAATCACCTAGTATGATGGTGTTTGGAGATACATTTATCCCCTCCAGTGTTTTCAGGAAAGTTATGTGAGGTTCCTGAGATTGAGAGGGTGGCCTGTAACATGCTACAAATTGCAGAGCAGTCTTGCCTATGGTTAATTGCACCTGGATGGTCTCCGATGCATCGTGCGTTGCCACCAACCTATAGGTGTGGGTGTTCTTGATGAATATAGACACCCCCCTCCTTTCTTGGTGTTGTCCGGATTTTGGGGCCGGAACGCATGATATGAGGTAAAACCTGATAGTGCCGGGGTGCTCTCGGGAGCCTTGAACCAGGTTTCAGTCACAGCACAGACATCGATGTTCTCCATACTGAGAAGGGCCTCGAGTGCATGCATCTTGAGGTTGAGACTTCTGGCATTGAGCAGCATTACCCTTAGTTTTTTTCCTTTTTTGTGTTCTAGGGTGATAGGTTTAGAATTTGAGCCTTGCCTATAAAAGGCACTATGGGGGTGGCAAGAGCCTTTGCCAATATCCGGAAGCCCAGGGTGTGTGTGAATGTGCGTGCTTGCACACCCCTATACATAGTTTACTGAATCTAAAATCCACTGTGCCCATGTTCACATTGCGTCACAACATGAACATGGAAAATATCAGTGTGTTAGGTTTATAGAAGTTGCAAAATGGAAAGTAAGAAAGATGAATAAAAAGCAGATAACGGGGAATTCAATAAATCTTACATGATAATTTATGCCATGAGTGCATCGTAACATTTCAAACTGAGGGCACAGTAGAACTATATGTACATAAATTAATATCCATCCATTTGTTTCCCACCACCAACCACACCAACAGTCAGTACAACCCTGGGGACTCCTTAATTTTAAAAAACCAAATGCTTCGCAAGTAGGGTATGCTCGGCCAAACCATTAACTCATAAAACACCAGAGGCCAGCATATGCAGCTTGTAAATTCTTTTATTAACTAATGGATGTCAATAAGGCATATAATGCCACAAAATATAACAAATCAAACCGGTTTCAGCTATGCAGCCTTCATCAGTGATAAAACGTTGAACATCCACAAAGTCTCATTACTATTTCTAGATACCACCAACCAATGAGAATATGGTATAGTCCAACCCTAAGGCCGGTTTCTATTAGTAATGTATATTATGAAACAAAGAGTGTCATCACCATCTGAATATTACAATCAAAAATAATTTAATATATATTATAACCATAAGGTAAATAAATAACATGAATGATGAACAACATTAAATAAGTCTCTGTCAATAATGTACTAACTTATAAACTTGTAAAGTGTATATATGAACTACTATATAGACAAACTGTTATGAAAGGAACTGAAGACCTATTCCCACTTATATAAACAAGTATTTTTTTGAATATTCAAAACTGACATATGATAGCATATAAAAAATAATAGCTTGCCAATATATAACCAATGTCTTACCCAGATCCATGATTACCTATTATACAATATTATATACCATGAACATAATTTAAATATATATAGTCCAATGATTATGAAACCAAAAAGATTTTTTGTCTCATAATTATGAGAAACCATAATCATGTTCATATCTATTTCAATGTTAACGCATATGCTATGTTCAGAACCATCATATCATATATATCAGATGAATTTTGAATTTATAAGTGATCATTCAAGCCAGGGGAAAATAAAGCACCAAGATGAATAATCCAATATTTTTCCTAGGGGTTCAAAATACTGTGCCACCCTTGTTGGTTACTTCTGTCTCCCGTTATTTTGTCTATGATCATAAACATAAATTTGGCATTATGATGTTTAAGTGTGTGTCTGTACAAAGCATTGGTTTCCTTTTTATTTTTTATGTCACTTTTGTGTTCATCCATCCTAATTCTGAGTGATCGTGATGTTTGTCCGACATAGAATGCTGAGCATTGACACGTTGCCAAATACATAATCCAGGTACGGCTACAGTTCCCAAAAACTCTAAGATCATAGACCCTGCTTGTATTGGTACTAGTAAACTGTTTTAATTTACTGACTTGATTACAGGATGCACAGTGACCACATGGAAATGTTCCCACAAGTTCATCCCCAGATATTGTCAACTGTTTGTGAATGGCACCTCCACTTTCCTTATGCTTATAGTGTGAAAACATGGCTCTTAAATTCTTGCCCCGTCTATATGAAAACTGGCATTTTGGGCCCAAAATATTTCTTAAATGGTCATTTGCTAGTAATATATTCCAGTTGGAATCAAGAATGTTTCTGATAACATTATGGTTTCTACCAAATGTGGTGACAAACCTTGATGGAGACTCTACACCTAACGGTTGACGTTTTTTATATTCCAGTAGTTTATTTCTATCTTGGTTGTCAGACCACATACTAGCTGATATTATATCTGATTGGTGATAACCTCTATCAAGAAATCTATTTTGAAGATCCTGTTTAGCTATCCCAAAGTCTGTCTGGGATGAACAAATGCATTTTATTCTCAAAAATTGAGACTTTGGTATGTTGCGGATGGTGTGGCGTGAATGCATACTAGATGCATGTAATAAGGTGTTGTATTGTGGATATTTACTGTATCTTTTAGTACTCAAAAGTATGGTCATTATTCCTGTACACCGTAACATCCAGAAAATCAATAGTATTGAGATCATATGTAATAGTAAATACTATGCCCCAAATGTTAACATTCAAATATTCCACAAATTCCTGCAAGTACGCAGAATCCGCATGCCACACCATCCAACAATCATCAAGGTATATACGCCAGATATCTATTTCCACCATGTATATATTGTGCAGTGGGTTGTATATCATGCACTCTTCAAGGTACGCCATAAATAGATCTGCATATATGGGGGCAAAAGATGCCCCCATGGCAGTACCCTGAAGTTGCCAATAACACTCCCCTTGAAAGTAGAAAACATTCTTGTTGAGCACATGTTCAGCCATACAGACAAGCAAAGTGATGAGTCCTGGTGGATGTAAATTAGTATGTTCTAACCAGTAATGTAATGCCTGTAACCCTGCCCAGTGGGGTAAGCTTATATATAAGGACTTAACATCTAAGGTACACATCAACCAGTGCGGTTCCAGTTGTGTGTCATGTATAATTTGCAGGAACTGTGTAGAATCTTGTAACCTGGCCCTAACCTTTGTTAATAGTGGCTTAAGATGTTGTGTCAAGAACATAGATAATGGTTCTGTGAGAGAGCCAATGCCTGATACTATTGGTCTTCCAGGTGGCTAAGAAATGGATTTATGAATCTTGGGAGGCAGATACAGAATTTGTTTTGGGGGCCTCCATCACAGATGTTGAACTGTATTGGCAGTGATGATACCTTCTTCCTCCGCCAAATTCAAAAATGTATCTATTTCTTTTTTGAAGTTGGGAGTAGGATCAATAGACATTTGCATATAACATTTAGTATTTGATAACTGTTCCAAACCCTCATTTTCAAACGGGGTTACCATATTCTCATTGGTTGGTGGTATCTAGAAATAGTAATGAGACTTTGTGGATGTTCAACGTTTTATCACTGATGAAGGCTGCATAGCTGAAACCGGTTTGATTTGTTATATTTTGTGGCATTATTGCCTTATTGACATCCATTAGTTAATAAAAGAATTTACAAGCTGCATATGCTGGCCTCTGGTGTTTTATGAGTTAATGGTTTGGCCGAGCATACCCTACTTGCGAAGCACAATTAACAACCTGTATTCAAACTGGAACCTTAGTTTGAGAGACAGCCTTACAGAACTATATTCAAGTTTATAGAGCTAAGTATATTTTCTGTGTTATTCTGTATTATAGAGCTAAATTGTCTGCTTGATATCTGTGTCTTACTGCTCTGCAAATCTATAGAAAACAGTATATATATTTTTTTATAATTTGCACATTCCTTACATCTGTGTTGAAACTGTTCCCCCACCCCCCCCTCCCTATTCTTGGTTGTAGTTTAAATTTGGTGGCTTTTGCAGTGCCCGCCCCACTGTAGATTTGATCTAAGACACTCCCCTAGGACATCTCTTTACCGCATTCTACCTAATAAACCCTTTCTGCATTTGCTTTTAGTCCTTTTTAATTTAATTACATTTTTTCAAACTGTGTGTGGACGAATATTGCTACATATTCAAGTGTCCATACTATCAGGACACCGAACCAAACCTGAATAGAAAAATGAACCAGCAGTTGAACTCCAGGAAGCAACCAGGAAAACAGTTAAATGAAAAAACCACGAATTTTGACCTAGGTTTCGTCTTTAATCCGACTTCATCAGAACACAAGTTAATACTGATAAAAGAAACACCTTATATACACATTTAAAAATGACATCATCACCAGTCAACTGAATAATAACTTAATTAACTCCATTAACACAGTGGAATCAATTAAAAGGCCAGCATACATAATAAAAGGAAAACTCAAACCCAAAATTCAAACAACATTAAAACTTTTTTTAAAAATAATAATAATAATTCTGCATTAATTAACCATATCGGACTAAATTGCTACATTCCAAACAGAAAATATTCTTGGATACACTAGCTTATACAAATGTTAAGCATATAAATATTATGATGTAATGTGTCCAATGTAAATAATTAAATAACATATTCAAGTGTGCCAGCTTGCACTGCATGAGAATTGTACTTACTACTTTATTACTGCTTTTGCTACTTTTCTAAAAAAAAAATTCTTCTGCTTTTACTGTACTTGTGTTTCTTCCTACTTTATTTTGCTTTTGCGTCATCTTAAACATTCTCAATTGTATTTATTACTGCTTGGTGTAACTCATTCTAAGCCTTTTAATTTAAACACTTGGGCTTCAGACCAGTTTTACATTGAGAGGGTTTGTGGTCTGCACTGTAGTGGCAGAACAGGTAGCTTACATCCTTCTAAGTTGGGAACTGCTGATTGAGGGCTCAGTGTCTGTTATTCTGAAAGTGTATTAATTCTGGTTTAAGCACTTGGGCTTTCAGGCCAGTTATTTTACATTAAGAGGGTTCGTTGTCTGCACTCTTGTGGGAGGAGAGGCTGGACTCTGCCCTTCTGAGCTGGGAATTTCTGGTTAAAGGCTTATAGTGCATGTATATCTGAACTGCTTCTTACTGAAATTGGTACACCTTGTTTGCTGTAACATAGACTAGATCCAGGCCTGCTGAATCTAGCTTTGTTTGTATAACTTGAGCACTAATCCAGGCATTATTTAAAGTATTCAGTTGTATTTATTACTGCTTGGTAGTAACTTGGTTAAAGTGTAGCTATCATTCTAAGTCTTTGGATTAAGCACTTGGGCTTCAGACCAGTTGTTCTACATTAGGAAGGTTTGTGGCATGCACTGTGGTGGCAGGACAGGTAGCTTTCATCCTTCTAAATTAGGAACTGCTGATTGATAGCTCAGTGTCTGTTATTCTTAAAGTGTATTAGCTCTGGTTTAAGCACTTGGGCTTCAGGCCAGTTATTTTACATTAAGAAGGTTCGTGGTCTGCACTCTTGTGGGAGGAGAGGCTGGACTCTGCCCTTCTGAGCTGGGAATTTCTGGTTAAAGGTTTATAGTGCCTGAATATTTGAACTGTATCATACTGAAATTGGTACACCTTGTTTGCTGTAGCATAGACTAGATCCAGGCCTGCTGAATCTAGCTTTGTTTGTATGCTTGTTATTTCCTGGAACGCTAATTCCACCTAAAACGGCTTCTCAGCTTCTGTGGATCCCTAGTGATATCTGCATTGCTTACTGTACTTATTTCCTTGCTTCGCTTGAAAGAAAGTTACTGTTTGTCGTTTTTGCATTTTAAGTTACCTGTGACACATTGCACTTGTTACCTGGCACTTGCTCACTAAAGCAATTATAAGTCAGCACTAAAAATTAAAAGCACTACACCCTCGCTCCCCATTGGCCCTTGTTTTCAATTATAAAGGAATTCCCAATATTATTCTAGCATGTCCAAAGGTCAGTTGTCAATCTCCTCTCTGGTCCAGCTGGTGAATATGGGAATCTTGAGGCAATGTTACAAGTGCCTCATGTACACAGACAACCCTCTCCTCCTCCCAACAAATTCCAACACATGTGAGAGATGCAACCATATAGCCAAACTGGAGGCTAAGCTCTCTCAACTCAGTACTGGCAAAACCAGTCAGGAGGAGAAGGAAACCACACTCACTACAATTCCAGTCTCACATAGACCTACCACGACAGCAAACCAAACACATAATCACACAACAACATACTCGGAGGCTCTAAATAAAGATCTGCCTAAGCAGCAGAGACCTCCAAAGCAGACACCCAAGCAACCGCTACCCCAAAAAAAAAACACATGCAACACATATCTCACAAAGCCAGTGTGCCGAACAGTCACAGCCCTTAAGGCTAAACAACACACCTGATACACTTGTAATAGGTGACTCTATCGTCAGGCACACTGACGTCCCGCTCACCAGGCTGAACAAGGAGAAGGTCACGGTGAGCAGCCAGTCTGGCGCTAGGATCCGCCACATAACACAAGCACTCAGGTCACTCCAAGGCAAGTACAAATATGACTCAGTCATTGTCCATGCTGGTGTGAATGACCTGAGACGTACCTCCCTGGACTACATGAAAAGAGACATAGAGGAGCTCTCTGAGCATGTAGCCCAGGCTGGTATGACCCTGACCTTGAGTAGCATCTTACCCTCACCAAGAATGATGCCACAGTATGAAGACAAGATGATCAATTTCAACAATTGGCTTAAGTATTGGTATGATTCAAAGGGGATACAATGCCTATCAGCTTGGGATGATATGCACGACAAGCCATGATGCTTTGCTAGGGACGGCTTGCACCTGTCACCCCTGGGCTTTCGGATATTGGCAAAGGCTCTTGCTACCCCCATAGTGCCTTTTTTAGGCAAGGCTCAAAAGACAAACCCACCTCCATAGGTATCACAAGGGATGAGAAACTAAGAGTAATGCTACTCAACGCTAGAAGGCTAAACCTCAAGATGCACGCACTCGAAACTCTCCTTAGCATGGAGAACATCGATATCTGTGCAGTAACAGAAACCTGGTTCAGGGGTCCCGAGAGCACCCCAGCACTACCAGGTTATACCTCATACCATGCTTTTCGCCCTAAAACTTGGACCGAACCACAAAAGGAGAGGGAGTATCGATATTCATCAAAGATACCCACACCTCCAGGTTGGTGGCAAAGCACGAAGCATCGGAGACTATCCATGTGCAACTAACAGTGGGTAAAACTGCCTTCCAGTTTATAGCCTGCTACAGACCACCCTCCCAAACCCAGGAACCCCACTCGGCCTTCCTGAGAACACTGGAAAATATGAAGGTCTCTCCGAACACCATTATATTGGGCGACTTCAACTACCCAAACATAGATTGGGAGCATTACTCTAGCTCCAACACCCTTGCCCAAAGGTTCCTAGAATTCATAAACTCAAATGCTATGGAACAACTTGTTACCACTCCCACAAGAGGGAAAACATACTGACCTGATCATCACCAACATGGGGACTCTATGCTCCAGACCAGAAGTGTATCCCTCACTGGTAAGATCAGACCATAAACTGATCTCACTGGATAGTCACATCCCGACCCCACCCCCTGCCCAGAAAACCACAGTGAAAAACTTCTCTAAAGCAAATTTCACACTCCTCAAAACCGAGGTGGAATCCTTCAAAGCCCCCGGGCCTGTGGAAAATACGGCCCAGACCGCAGAATCCTTTATAAATGCATTCTATGAACACCTTCAGGACTGCATGGATCATACAATCCCAAATAAAACCAAGACCCAATCCTCCAAAGGCAGACGACCTGTCTGGTGGACCCCAGCCATAAACAAACTATACAATAGAAGGAGGAAGCTACTACATGATAGAGCAAAATCCCAAAAAGGGAAGGCATCTCTGATCAGTATTAGCAAAAAACTAAGGGCACTCATAAAATCGTCAAAGGCCAGCTTCGAGAGAAAAATTGCACAAGACACTAAGGATAATCACAAGGCTTTCTTTAGTTATGTTAGGAACCTGGGTGGGAATTCCCAGATATGCTCAGAATTAGTCCAAAATGACAAAAATACACTGATCCCACAGACATTGCCAACATCCTAGCTGACAGGTTCAGCTCAAACTTCTCCCCTCCCACCAAAAGGGCAAATATCTATCCCAGCAGAGTGCTGCCCCCCTGACATCTCAGATGCTCAGGTGGGAGCCGCCCTCTCCAAAGCAAAAAACACAGCATCAATGGGACCAGACGGTGTCCCAGGCTGCGTCCTACATGAACTCCAAGAAGAGCTAAACCCAAACATAAAACTACTTTTCAATCTCAGCCTTACTACAGGATATGTACCCAAAGAGTGGCGTACAGCAACAGTGGTCCCTCTCCACAAAGGTGGTGCCTCAACGGACCCTGGAAACTATCGCCCCATAAGCCTTACTAGCTTGATCTGAAAAGCTATGGAAAGGATCATCATGGACCTCATAAATAAAGATATTGGGGACCTACAGACACTGGATCCTACCCAGTTTGGCTTTGTTAAGGGCAGATCCTGCCTCTTAAACCTGGTTGACTTCTTTGAAACAGTCACCAAGGCCATTGACAAAGGGAAGGTGGTCCACACAGCCTATCTGGACCTCGCAAAAGCCTTTGATACAATACCCCACTCGGGCATTATAGATAAGCTCACCAGCTTAAATATAAACCCCTATGTCACTAGATGGGTTGCAAACTGGCTCAAGGACAGAACCCACATGGTTAGAATTGCTGGAGCCATGTCAGACTCCAAACCAGTTACAAGTGGCGTCCCACAAGGCTCAGTCCTGGGACCTCTCTTGTTTGGTATATATTTCTCGGAGGTACAGGCCAACACGGAAGGACTGTGGCTGACCAAGTTCGCAGATGACTGCAAACTGGGCGCCATAATCGACTCTCCAGCCAACACAAGCATCCTCCAAAAGGGCCTCGTAGAAACAGACAACTGGTGCCAGAGCCATGGCCTCAAGCTAAACACCAAAAGTGTATAGTCATCCCTTTGGCAAAAACAAAGTGCCCACAAATTACCACATAGGTGGTAATCCATTAAGTACAGAAGAAGTAATTAGGGACCTGGGGACCCAAGTTGATAGCAATCTCTCATTTGACAGCCACGTGGCCAAAGTGGTTAGAAAAACATTTTATATAGCCCACCTAATCATGAAGGGATTCACATCTAGATCAGGGAGGTCATCGTGCCTCTTTACTCATCCCTCATCAGGCCCATAATTGAGTACAATGCCCCTTTTGGGATGTACCTTACCAAACACCTGCAGCAACTGGAAAGACCCCAAAAGTACCTCACCAAGAGGATCAAAGGGCTCAAACAGATGCCATATGCTGCCCGGTTAAAGAAACTCCAGCTCTACTCAGTGGCATACCGCCTGCTCAGAGGTGACCTGTGCCTGACGTATAATGCCATGTCCAACCCGGAATTAAGGGACATGCTGCACCTCAAAAATCCAAATCCCATCGAGCTACACGCTCGAGAGACTTGAACCTCAGCACTGAAATAAATAGGACATGCTGGAGGGACAGATTCATAACCCAGAGGCTCCCTTCACTCTGGAATAAAATCCCAGTCCAGGTTAGGCAGAGTCCCTCATTGACTCTTTTCAAGAGGAATCTTGATGAGTGGATGGGAGATCGTAGGTTTACCCCGGGTATCACTTCTGTGTCACTGTTAGACAGAGGCACAGTATACTAACCTCGAAAAAAGACATAGCAAAATTAATTTAAAATGGGTGGCGAAAGCCAAACATACTCTGGCTAGGCTTATAAATGCCCTAGGGCAGATAGCCTAGTATGAACCTATGAACCTATTTGTTTTTTTACAGTTGGGTTTGGACTTCGCTGTTGGGTGGCAGCTTTTCCAGTTTTCTCTGTAGGAGGATTCGTTCCCCTTTGTAGTCATACCATCGACCATTGGAATGGACACTAGGTGAGACATCATTATCTTGGATATACTTTTTGGTGAAACCTGTTGGTGAAGTCATTATTTGGATTTTATTTTATGTCTGATTACACATGGCATTGGCGTTTTTGAGGAGAACACAGAAACTTTATTATAGTTTGCTGGTGGTTACATCGATTATTCGAGGATTATCTTCTCATATTTGAAAGTGTTACAATTTGGATACATTTGAACTTGGAAGTGTTGGTTGGGCCCATGGGTTTACTACAATCATGATCACATCTTTAAGAAGATGCCGGCGACCATTTTTGTTTATTTAGTTGTGCTTTTTCCAGTCGCACACTGGTTGGACATTTTTCATTATTTTTCATCTTCATGTACATATCGTTGTGGACATATTTAGACATTTGGTGACTATATTTTTTGGTATACTTGTTTCTTCTATAAACTATTCATTTGGTACAGTGCATAGACTCTAATTACAGTTCTGGTATGTACAGAGTGGATTTCTGAGAAGAATGGACATTATATCATTAGTAACCATTTATGTCTTTATTACCATGAGTTTTGAAGCTCTTTTGTATCAGGTATTGTGCTGGTAGGGATACTTTAATCAACATAAGATATAGCAAGGGGCTTATAACAACATATAAACTGTTAGTCATTCTCTTATGATATATGAATTTGTTAAAAAACAGTTTTGTTGTTTTTTCTAGTTTGGCTATTTTCTATTACATTACAATTGTTTATATCTCCATTTTGTACAATATTGTTTTGTTTACGGTGGGAGTTACAACCTGTGATTATTGAGATATGTATATGTTCTGAACATTCAGAATACACTATGAGGGATTTGTTTAAATGCTTATGGTCAGACATGATCAGATATTTTTAGGGCACAACAACCATACTAACTATTTAGTAAAGAGGTAATACCTATGTTGCATAATTTGAACGTTTGGGAATATTTACCCTAAGATATATCACATTTAATACAGTGGTCGAGTTACCATCTTCATGTGCTCTAGCTGTGCATTCCCATGATATCTTTGTGTATGTATTTTCATATATATATATATATATATATATATATATATATATATATATATATATATATACATACACAGGAAAGAACTATTGTGTTCCCTTTTAACACTTGATACATATATATATTAGACTACTTGTGAATTTGATATAGGTCTATTGTATTTGTAGACTTATTACACCAATAGTTGGACATGGCAGACATATAAAATTGTATCATATATGATTAAGGGGAACACAGTTTACTATTTGTAAATTGTTTGTTTGTGTCTTTCGGCTTTTCCCGGTTAGGGGTCGCCACAGCGGAACTCCTGTCCGCTAATGATTAGCAGTAGAGTTTTATGTGCTGGCTTGCCGGGCCTAATGTACAACCTTCAACAAAGGAATGCCAATTCACACATGTCACCAAACAGAAGACGCTCTGAGACTCAAACAGGCAACGTCTAACTGTGAGGCGACAACGCTATTTGTTTGTAAATATTATTTGGAATTATTTCTGTAATGTGTATGAAAACTAACAATTTCACTTAAAAATATACCCATTATGTGGGGTGTGTGAATTGTTAATAATACTTTTGTGTGGACACATTACTATATCACCAGTATTATTGTGTTTTTGTTTTGAATAGCATCTGATGTTAGGATACTTGGCAATATAACCTTGTTGGAATATGGGGCAGGATATGTATATCCATAATTAAACGAGGTTGCCATATTTTTATTAGTAACAACTTGGTTATATTTATGAAATATAAAATATTTTTGCCTATTTATTTAATCTGGGAATCTATCATAAGGATATTTGAGTCCTAGCACAGAGCAGATAACACAACTAGGAAGAAAGTTATTACTGGACATCTACCTGGAGTTATTATTTTTTTCAAATTTTTTTCTAATTTTTCTCTTTTTTGGGCTTTTGCTTATAAATACATATGTACAGGTATATATACATGGGAAAATTCATCATTGCATCTATTGTTAGTTTATCATCTGATTAGGTTATATTTGTTATTAAGAAGATAGATACTTGAATGTTCTTAACTTGGAGCTAACGAATCTTAGATTTATAATCGTGAGCGTATATGACAATTTTAGAGTTATTTGTGTATTATGGGTAGCTTTCTCATACTGATATAAGTGTCCTAAACAGTTGGAAATGGTGTGGACTGGTTCTCCTTCCGGTTTCATACATTGCTGACGATTTGGAAGTTGACCTTACACTTCCATGGTTGATAATTGTGTATCACTACTGTTGACGAACACTATATATTAATATTGCATCTAGGTGCAGTTAGTGTAGGTTGGTTTTCTTTCTGGTTTTGTTCTTTTGCTGCCAGTCTGACAATTGTTTAACTTTAGTAATCATCCCTAGGTTTTTGTTTATTGCCCTGTTTTACATTGATACTTTCAATTATTGGAAGAAACAACATTAGTTACCACATTTGACAATTGAATTGTTATGTGTGTATTATGGGTAGTTCTTTCACATATTAAGGGTCCTAAACAGTTGTAAATAGTGTGGGCTGGTTCTCCTTCTGATTTCATACACTGCTGACAATTTGGAAGTTGACCTAACACTTCAATTGTTGATAATTGTGTATCATTACTGTTGATGAACATTATATACAAATATTGCATTTAGGTGCAGTTAGTGTGGGTTGGTTTTCTTTCTGGTTTTGTTCCCTTGCTGCCAGGCTGACAATTGTTCAAGTTTACTAATCAGCCCTAGGTTTTTATGTATTGCCCTGTTTTACATTGGCATATTATTGGAAGAAACAACATTAGTTACCAAACTTATGGACAGCTTAATTTATTTTATATAACCTTTTTTTGCCCCATATACATTTTTTGCCCAATAAATTGATTATAAATACTTAAGGTCTAGGAAGTGCCCCTTTAATCATGGATTTGGAACAAATTTTATAAGGATTATGTGCCAATCGAGATGACATAGGGATCTTTGGTATAGACCACATCTCAGGTAATGATCCAAACAATCTAATTAACAATCCATCAGAGGGATGTGAACTGGCTTTCCAAAATCTAAGTAAGGGGCTCAAAAACCTCAGAGCCAATATTTGGCATCTCAAACTTCTTTGTGCATATATTAATAAAGATATGGCCCCTAGGGGTCTCAGAATACATCTACAGCCATTGGTTAGTAGATCTGAAGAGAGACTAACCGCTGAATGGAACATGGCATTACAACAAGCATCTATGATGTTTGTTAAAATTCTTTCCTCTTATTATGAAAGAATGATAGGTACAAACCTATTGGAAGTTAAATCTGTTTGTGAAGAATGTAAAAAAATATGAATCACTCTCTATATATGAAGGTTTAATTAATAAGCTGTCCAAGGATTTGGCAAACTTTGAGAAACAAACAAAAGATAGAAAAATCAAAAAGTTTAACAGGGACATCGCAGATTACCAAAGGGGGCGTCCTTTAGAAACGCATAGATCTGTTCAATTTATGGATATAAGTCAGGGAACAGCAAGGGGCAAAACCAGAAAGAGACCTAGGTCCATTCTTAAAAACAATGACAAATTCCTGACAAGTACATCGGGGGATGAATCCTCCTACACAGACAGTGAAGGTGCTCAGCCCCAGGAGTCACCAATGCGAAAAAGATCCAACTCAGCACTCCATTTAGAAGTGGAAAAAGGCAGCGGGGTGGCCGCAAACATAAACATGGGAAGCAGAATAGATTCTGTGGAGGGATTGATAGAAACATTACTAAGATAACTGATCAGGAATATAAAAATGTGTTAAATTTGTCAGATGTTATCTTAACGACTGAACAAAAAAAGTTGTTTAATAAAGGTCTTGGTTTTGTACCAAGCTTTTTTTGTATAACATTGTGTCTGATGTCATTATTTTTTGTCTAAATCTTAATCTCAAGTTATTATTTTTAGATCAAACTGTACAAACCTCTCAAAGATCTACAGACTTCAAATTCCGCAAATCACAATTCCAACTCCCCATGAATAAACACGTCTCTATTTTTCAACAATCAGTATTAAGGGATTTGCATTTTCCACATTTTGAATCACAAATTATGGGTGAAAATATCTCTGCATCAGAGAAAATGGCCCTAGAAGAACTGAGGAATAATCGTAACATAGCTATACTTCAGTAGATAAAGGAGGGTCGGTTGTGGTTTTAAATATGAACTATGAACTAAAAATACACGGACTAAGCCGATGAACTGGATAAACTTGAAAAACAAAGATAGCGAAAATGTGTGATAGCCACAATAAAGGCACAAATATCTTTTAGCGCTTTCTTTCACTTTTATTACGACGTGAACTTCTTCAGAAAAGACACGAGCCCTCTCTAACTCGTGTCTTTTATAGATCAAATACAGGATGTGATATCATAATTGATATAATTCCAATTGATTATTCAATTAAATACCAAAAACTTTTCTTAAAAACTAAATAATAATAATAATAATAATAATAATGTAATACTAATAGGTTATCTTCTTAAAACTCTCATTAAAAACAACAAACTCTCGTAACTTGAATACATAATATTTCACAAATGCTTTCACTGTGATGCAGTGTTGATGACGGAGGAAGAAGGTATCATCACTGCCAATACAGTTCAACATCTAACTGTGATGGACCCCCTAAAACAAATTCTGTATATGCTTCCCAAGATTCATAAATCCATTTCTAAGCCACCTGGAAGAGCAATAGTATCAGGCATTGGCTCTCTCACAGAACCATTATCTATGTTCTTGACGCAACATCTTAAGCCACTATTAACAAAGGTTAGGGCCAGGTTACAAGATACTATACAGTTCCCGCAAATTATACATGACACACAATTGGAACCACACTGGTTGATGTGTACCTTAGATGTTAAGTCCTTATATATGAGCATACCCCACTGGGCAGGGTTACAGGCATTACATTACTGGTTAGAACACTCTAATTTATATCCACCAGGACTTAAAACTTTTCTTGTCTGTATGGCTGAACATGTGCTCAACAAGAATGTTTTCTACTTTCAAGGGGAGTGTTATTGGCAACTTCAGGGTACTGCCATGGGGGCATCTTTTGCCCCCATATATGCAGAACTATTTATGGTGTACCTTGAAGAGTGCATGATATACAACCCACTGCAAAATATATACATGGTGGAAATGGATATCTGGTGTAGATACCTTGTTGATTGTTGGATGGTGTGGCGTGCGGATTCTGCGTACTTGCAGGAATTTGTGGAATATTCGAATAGTAGCGTTTGGGGCATAGTATTTACTATTACATATGATCTCAATACAATTGATTTTCTGGATGTTACAGTGTACAGGAATAATGACCATACTTTGAGTACTAAACCATACAGAAAATATTCATAATACAACATCTTATTACATGCATCTAGTATGCATCCACGCCACACCATCCGCAACATACCAAAGTCTCAATTTTTGAGAATTAAACACATTTGTTCATCCCAGACAGACTTTGGGATAGCTAAACAGGATCTTCAAAATAGATTTCTAGATAGAGGTTATCACCGATCACATATAATATCAGTTAGTATGTGGTCTGACAACCAAGATAGAAATAAACTATTGGAATATAAAAAACATCAACCGTTAGGTGCAGAGTCTCCATTAAGGTTTGTCACTACATTTGGTAGAAACCATAATGTTATCAAAAACATTCTTGATTCCAACTGGAATATATTAGTAGCAAATGACCATTTAAGAAATATTTTGGGCCTGAAATGCCAATTTTCATATAGACTGGGCAAGAATTTAAGAGCCATGTTTTCACACTATAAGCACAAGGAAAGTGGAGGTGCCATTCACAAACAGTTGACAATATCTGGGGATGAACTTGTGGGAACATTTCCATGTGGTCACTGTGCATCCTGTAATCAAGTCAGTAAATTAAAACAGTTTACTAGTACCAATACAAGCAGGGTCTATGATCTTAGAGTTTTTGGGAACTGTAGCAGTACCTGGATTATCTATTTGGCAACGTGTCAATGCTCAGCATTCTATGTCGGACAAACATCACGATCACTTAGAATTAGGATGGGTGAACACAAAAGTGACATACAAAATAAAAAGGAAACCAATGCTTTGTACAGACACACACTTAAACATCATAATGCCAAGTTTATGTTTATGATCATAGACAAAATAACAGGAGACACAAGTAACCAACAAGGGTGGCACAGTATTTTGAACCCAAAGGAAAAATATTGGATTATTCATCTTGGTGCTTTATTTTCCCCTGGCTTGAATGATCACTTATAAATTCAAAATTCATTTGATATATATGATATGATGGTTCTGAACAGAGTATATGTGTTAACATTGAAATAGATATGAACATGATTATGGTTTCTCATAATTATGAGACAAAAAATCTTTTTGGTTTCATAACCATTGGACTAGATATATTTAAATTATGTTCATGGTATATAATATTGTATAATAGGTAATCATGGATCTGGGTAAGACATTGGTTATATATTGGCAAGCTATTAGTTTTTTTATATGCTATCATATGCCAATTTTGAGTATTCAAAACAATACTTGTTTATATAAGTGGGAATAGGTCTTCAGTTCCTTTCATAACAGTCTGTCTATATAGTAGTTCATATATACACTTTACAGCTTTATAAGTTACTACATTATTGACAGGGACTTATTTTATGTTGTTCATCATTCATGTTATTTATTTACCTTATGGTTATAATATATATTCAATCATTTTTGATTGTAATATTCAGATGGTGATGACACTCTTTGTTTCATGATATACATTACTAAGAGAAACTGGCCTTAGGGTTGGACTACACCATATTCTCATTGGTTGGTGGTATCTATAAATAGTAATGAGACTTTGTGGATGTTCAACGCTTTATCACTGATGAAGGCTGCATAGCCAAAACTGGTTTGATTTGTTATATTTTGTGGCATTATATGCCTTATTGACATCCATTCGTTAAGAATTTACAAGCTGCATATGCGAGTCTCCTTAATTTTACAACAGATATAGCAAATAAAAAACAAAGTGTAGTATATAATGTTGTGTGCTCCCTCATGGACAGGGCCATTTAGTGGTTCACACAGGCTTGCACTGCCAAACTCAAACAACCAAACATGCTCAATAAGGGGACTTGTGTTGTTGCACAGTTTGGCTTCTAATCAGTATACTAATGTTAGGCTACTAGCCTTGGATGACACTAAGGAGAAATATGCCAATGCAGGCCTCCCAAACTTTTGTTTCCCACATGGCTTACTGATGCCATTTACTATAAGTTCACCTGCAATCCTACATAAATTAGACTTGTGTTGTGGTGCTTGTGTTAAGTTCTGTAGTCTGTGCTCTTACATAGGTAGGGGTTAAGTTCTTACTGCAGTAAATTGTGTGTTTGTGTCCATAAAGGAGAGTGGAAGTGTGTATCCCAAACTGACTTTTCCAATGGCATGGCTTTACAGTGTTTTGTTGCTTGCATAAACATCCATTTCAAGCAGGCCTCCAACTTCTTGTCCCCCACATGGCCTGCTGATGTCCTCTACTATAAGACCACCTGCAACCCTCTGAAATTCAGATTTGTGCTGTGGAGTTTGTATTACTTACTGTGTTCTTTAGTCTCTGTATTTAGATAAGTAGGGGTTCTATTCTTATTGCAGTCAACTGCATGTGGGTGTGTCCATTAAGGAGAGTGGAAGTGTATACCCCAAACTGACTTCTCCAATGGCATGGCTTTACAGTGTTTTTGGTGCTTGCACAAACATCCATTTCAAGCAGGCCTCTAACCTCTTGTTCCCCACATGGACTGCTGATGTCATCTACTATAAGACCACCAGCAGTCCAGTTAAAATTAGACTTGCATCATGGCACATGCATTAAGTACTGTGTTTTGCAGTCTCTGTACATAGATAGGCAAGGGTTCTATTCTCACTGTAGTCAACTGGGTGGAAGTGGTGTGTGTGTGTCTGATCTGTTTCTGAACATTAAACAGAGAGTATCCTAGAGCAGCCTAGGGAACACTGTTCTACACACATTCATCCTCCTATTTTATTTAGCAGCTGTTATAACATGGACATTACACAGAGAGTATACTAGAGAAGCCTATGGAACACTGTTCTATGCACAATCATCCTGCTATTTTATTTAGAAACTTTTATGATGTGAAAGCCCTGCAGTATGTGAAGCTGCTGCTGTTAGTTATGTAAGGAACATTATAGTTAATTTTCTTTGTATTGCTATGATTACTTTTTTTAAAAACTGTTGCTTTTGACTCTGTTGCCTATGTAATGTTATGAACAATGAATTGTCAATTACTGCTTTCGTTCTGTTGCAGTTGTGTTGTCGACACTATACATTGGATTTGCATTGCATGAATCCAGTTCAGTTCACCTATTGTTTAGCAAATTCAGAACACATTATTTTTGGGAAGAAAACCTGTATCCTTGTGCCTGGAGTGTACAGTAGGACTAGATATTGCAAGGTAACTGTTTCTGGTCTAATTCTGAGCTTTAACGCTGTTTCATTGTCTTATCTGCTCTGCTCTTGTTTGTGTGCAGAGAGCATAACTCCTTGTGATTATAGATGCAGAAACAGCAATTTATTTTCCTATACAATTGGCCAGTGCCATATAACAGAGTAAATATTTTACAGCTCAACATAGCTGGGCAAATGTCAGTTAAACAAGCAGGAACATCACACCTAATATCACCACAACAGAAGTAAAGATCACAATTTAGATAGACCTCCTACTGTACACCCCATATGTTAGTCCCCCCAAAATAGCACAGTATCACATACACCCATTCTTTTTTCATTCTCTATGCAGATACCAGGATCACACCTTACATTATAAGCTATCAGTGTTCCTCTTTTTCGTCTGATAGCTTAGATGACATGTCTTTATGGACTCAGGGTAGATAACTTCTCACACCTGTACTACAACATCAATGAAGTACCATCATGGACAGAGGTACTCTCCAGCAACCTACAGAAACAGCAGAGACATCCCAAACACAACCATGATACACCTAACACTAAACCCACAGCACACAATACACATAAAAAGGACCACCAGTTTGTCAACAAGGATATGCCTAAAACAACAATTATCTATTGCAAAGGTTGTACTTACAGTTGATTGTAAAATGAGGCTATACATGCCCCACCTCCAGCTTAAACAAGGAGAAATGTAAGGTCAGCTGTGTGTCACAAGTAATTGTCACATCACACATGCAATCAAGTCCCTCCACAACAAGTCTCACTATTAATCCATCATAGTTGGCATTGGTATGCACAACTTGAGACATATCTCCAGGGATTATATGGAGACAGACTTGATTGAGCTCTCTAAATGGGTGTCCCAGCCATGTATGTCCCTGTGTTTGACCATCATTATAAGCTTGCCTGGGATGAGACAACAATATAAAGCAGAAACTGTCATCTGAAACTGGTTATGTGTCTGATGTAATTATAAGGTGATCAGTTCCTGTCACTGTGGGATGATGTTGTTGATAGACCATGCTGCTTTGCAAGACATAGACTTCACCTGACACCTCTAAGCTTTTGTTTACCGGCTAATGCATGTGCCTTATTCATAATCCATTCATTAGGCAATGTTACCAAATCAGAGGTTACTATGTGAAAATATGTAACTCCAACAAAGTAAGGGTCATGCTGCTAAACTGTAGGAGTTCATATCAGAAACAGTGTTCTCTGTCAACATTTGTCACAATGGAAGTAGTTGGCTGTCTGCTCAGTCACAGACACCTGATTCAATGTTGCAGTAGTTAACCTGGCCTTGCCAAGCTACAATGACGTCTACACTTTCAGACTGCAATTTGAAGTTCTGGGAACCACAAGGGGTGGATTGTCACTCCTTATTGAAGATAATTCCTCCTCTACAGGGGTTAGACAACATACGTTTATGGAGTTAAAGTAACTAAGAAACCACAAATGTTATTGACAGCTATGTCAGCTTCTATGAACAAGAAAGGACACAGAACCTACTTATAAGTATAAGAAAAAATATCATACTCAGGGATGATAACAACTATAACTACATTGATTGTGTAATTTACATGAGGCCAAACTCAGTTGCACAATAATTCCTGGACTTTGATAACTCATATTCCATGGAACTAATACTGTAGCATCCCATAAGTGCTTGTAATATTCTAGTTCTAGTCCTCAGAAATCGCACTGACCAATGCAACACCTCATGTGTAGGGGCTGCACTGTTTCAGTCCAACCATAAAGTATTTATGCATGATGTGCAATAGGTGCAGAATTAAAAAATGATGTCAGCTGAACATAAATTTTCCAATGTAAATTCACCATCCTAAGGGATGGTATAATCATCTTCCACACTCCAGTTTCCACAGAGGACATTGACAACTATAGTAAGGTATACCCTGATGGCCTGTACAAACATCTACACAGGTATAGGCACAGATTTAACTGATAGGTTCAAAGAAAGATCCTTACGAAAATCATAACCATGCTTATGGGCGAATGATATTACTCGAGTATATACAGTAAGCAAATGAGGCTGATGTCTACAAATACAAAAGTGGAAATACCAAACTGGAAGACTAACATCACCAACCTAAACAAGACAGTAAGACATATTGTAAAATCCTCACACAGCAGCTAGGGAAATATGTCAAACCATAGCCAAGGATAATAATAAGGCTTCCCTGTGCTACATCTGCAACATCAAAGGTATAACTCAGATGTGTGCTGAATTAATTGTGGATGGTATTGCACACACTGAACCTGTGTAAATTGAAAACCAGCTAGCAGATGTGCTTGGATAAAAATTATCCCCCCATGCACCCAAAAGCTTAGCATATCACATGTCTTCAACATCACTTCCAACCTCCCTCCACAAAGAGCAACTAATCACTGCTCTCCAAAAATAATAGGAACACAGCCTCCATGGAAAAAGATGGCATTTCAACGTGCATGTTTTATGTTTTAACCAGTAAACTACTGCACTAGGCACCATATTCAATCAAAGTTTCAGTACTGCCTTTTTTACACAGAGATTTGAAACCAGAAACATATTTCCCCCTACACAGGGGTGGATCATCAACATACACATGTACTTATAGTCTGTTAAGTTTTACAAGCCTCAACTGTAAGACAATGGAATGGATTTTCATGGATGTCAGATACAAGAACAGATCTGACATGCAAACACTACATCTGTTCCAGCATGTTTTTTTTCAAGGAAAGCTTGTGCATGCTAAAAGTGTTGGTATTCAGTTATATGACCAGAGACGTAGCACATGTTCATGGAATTGATATTGCCTATCTTGACTTGGCCAAGGCCTTCCACACAATCTTACATTTTTGTATCAGTGAGAAGTGAAGCCAGGTTTATATCAACTGCTGTGTTTTCTGGTGAGTTGCAAATGGGTTCACAGACAAACAACACTTATTCAAAGTGGGAGAGTTGACCTGCAGCAGCAGAAGCATCACCCATAGTTCACTACAAGTATCACTGCTGTGTCCATTCATGTTCGTCATGTACATCTCAGAAGTTCTGACCAAAACAGAGTGCCTGTGGCTAGCCAAATTTGTGTTTGTATGACACTTAGGCACTATCATTGTGAGTGCTGTTTAAAAGGGGCTTAAACAGACCAATGACTGATGATAACTCTGTACTGTTAAACAACAGTCATATAAAAGCAACATCATTTCCTTTGGTATTAACAATGTCCCAGCTTATTATGATATAACCCTGAATACCCTAATCACCAATTCTGTATTGATAGACCTTGGAACACAAGTAGGCTGAAACATGACTGTTATGAAGAATATTTTCTACATATTGCATCAGATTAGCAAAGCCATTGCAACAGAGTCACATTCAATTATAAATACCATATAGTATCCCTCCTCAGGCAAACTCTTGAATATAATACTCCCTTTGCTATGTAGTATACAGCCACTTGCAGAAACTTGACAGACCTCAGAGATTTACAAGTAATATATATCAGGTTGTCAAACATGTGTCTAATATGGACAGACTGATGTAGATGTCACTGTACTCAATATGATATAGACTACTTCAAGGTGACTTATGTATGCCTTGCAGTGCTATCTCCGACTCAATTGTGATGGGAATGATGCCTGTACATATGTCATTTGGGACTATAGTCAGCTGTTAAAAGGCCATCAATGCAGAGTGACATAAATAGGATATGCTGGAGAGATAGATACATCTGCCATAGGTTGCCACCCCTCTGGAATAGGATCCAAAACCATGTCATCCCAAGCACATCCAAGACTCTGTTTCAGCACAGCCTGTTAACCTCTGCCCTGCATTGCCTCTGCTAGTTATCTGGACATGTGTAGTCCTTGCTAGATGAATCCTGCCCATACATGATGTCTGATATCAACTTTTATATTGTGATTTCATGGCTAGGCTTCTAAATACCATCAGGTCATTAGTCTAGTAACATTCTACATGCCTATGAAGGTATGTTGATGTACATGCCAGAAATACTGTATTACTGTCTTGATGAGAGTTAGTACAGTGCATACTTAAAATCCTGATATCTCAGTCTGATATAGTGACTTCTGATGTGCACCACAACTCTGTAATAAAAATAATTACAGTGAATATTTCAAATTGTATGTTACAAACTTCAGTTATTACCTTCACAACCCTTATGAGAGTATCCACTGTAAAGTAGTGAAATGATGATGGTAGCACCTCTCTAATTGGCCAAATACTATATAACTGACAGATGCAATCATCAGTTTAACAGCACACTAGCATATATAATCATTATTTATGTAAATATTCACCCTGTGTATCAGACCCATAGCTTTACTATCCCTTAATCAAAAAGATAAAAAACAGGGATATGGCACAGTTATCATCACTTGCACAGGGTGTTGTGTGTGTGTGGGGGGGGGGTGAAGGAGGCCTAGACTGACACATAAGGTGTGTTAGTGTGTGTGAGTAAGGAATTGAAGCAGACAAGATGGGCCATGAAACTTTTGTGTTTGTCTGTAGGTGCCCTTAATATAACACTGATGTGTGAGTATCTGCACGCAAACAGCCAAGCTTAGTGCTAGCTCTATATGTCTATATGTCAGACAGATGTGAGCTGTCCATGGTAGAGTTGACAGTTCATCTTTGTCACCCCCAGCTATGAGAATTGGCTATGCCAGGAGTTGCACTGGTGCCTCCATGTCCAAAGTCAGATCCAGGGCTACTACCTGGAGGTGACAGATGTCTGCTGGGCATGCTCCCTTCACAGGAATACACAGGACAACAACTCCATGGACTGCCATGTCTGTATGTGGAGAGCACACTCCCTGATGGAGCAGTGGAAGTACTGCCACTACTGGAGCGTGATCAGACATGGCCATGTTGGCTCACAGCAGATGTAGTTGCTGACCTATGCTCATGAAGCTGACGTTCCCCTCCCAACAGACACTCCATCACAGACAATGTGCATTCCATGATAGATATTCTGTGCTCCATCACACACACCTTGCACCAATGTGTTATTCATTCAATCCATGGAATCAACAACATGGTGGAGGCAGTCACAGATATCAGACTGTGCCACATCTAGAACCCTGAGCATTTGTCTGGAGCACCTTTCTGAATGCGCCTGTGCCTCCATGATGGCCCTAAACATACATTGCATTACACGTGAAGAGACATCTGCACCAGATGAAAGATTGACAGCAGGCTTCCCTGGGGCACCCCTATTGAGCCCCCTGCATGACACCTCACCAACAGTTTGGCTATGGTCAGTGACTACAGGCACTGAAGCAGTGGCAGCTACACTTCCCTGGTCAATGTCCTTTCCTTGCACCTGTCCAGTATCTGTGGCCTCAGTGGACTGGGGATGAGTAGGCCTAATAGCTATGTATAGGGACAATGAGGGTGGTCACTGAGAGCCAACCTCTTAGTCAGATGAGACACTGACATCAGGTGGTGTAGGAGACACAGAACCACTTCCATGTTCACCTGTGATAAAAGGAAAGAAAACAGGAATACAGTAATAACTGAACTACCATGCTGCAATATATGCTAAACAATTTACACTGCTGTCATTATTACAGACAGTCATACCTCTCAACCTCTTAGAGCAAGACGTCTGGACAAAGCCATAAATAACCTCTTAGAGCAAGATGTCTTGACAAAGCCATAAATAATGGTTGGACAAAGGCCCAAGAATAAGGACAATTTTGAAATATTGTTCTTACAAACCCTGAAAGTTGACAGAATAATGGATATTGCTTTAGCATGATATCTCTGAAGGGTATGAAGTATGAAACTCAGATCTCTGTCATTATTTTATGTCTACAATCTTTCACGACATGTTAATAATTTGGCAGGAAATCACTATGATACAAACTACAGGCTAGAAATATAATTAAAAAATGTGGACATTCAGCAAAAATTTGTACAATTGACATGCAGACAGTCTAGCAATATATACAACAAGCCTGAGAGGACACATTAGTATATATCCTGGTATTTATCTATAGTAATAATATAAATGTATTATGCTTGCCAACTGCAGGAGCCCTGTGTCTCAGAATTCCTGAAGGTCCTGAAATATGTAAAGGAAGAGGTGATGCCAAAAGCACCACATTTGACAGTACAATAGGGAGTAATACCTTTACTCATCTATATCTGCACAACTGTTAACAGAAATGTGGCTGACAACCTCAAAATAAGCATAAAACTGCAGCTATCCTAAATACCCCCATCAAAATAAAAACAACTTTACATGCACAAATAAACCATTGACACCATGTCAGAATGCCACAGTATTCTAATGATGATCTAACAAAGCATACCTGGAAGCTCCCCTTGAGATGCATGAGTGGCACCCACATCAAGAATGTACTGGGAATGGACTGCTGGGAGCTGTCCTGTATGGCAATGTTTGCCAGGAATTCCTCTGTGGCAGTGATAGGGGCTTCTGCAACAGGCTCACTACTGATTAACTGGCAATCGCATGCCACTGCAGATGCATGCCTCCTTGCAGCTATAATCATATCTATCACTCTTTGACACACCTGCTCATAACTGCATCTGTGTCACCCAATATCATTGATATTACAGGCTAATTTATCCCACAGGGCAGTATGCTGAGCAATATTGGTCCGCCCTCTGGACAGTAGTACTGCATGATGTTGACATAATCCCTCAATGATTGGGCCATTCTTAGCCTTGGTAAATGGAGGCCAATGTCGAACAGGCATTTTGTGTCCTGAAAGACATTAAAATTCTAACAAATATAAGGATCACATCAGTACAAATAAACTGTTTACAGATACAGCAGTAAAGGAAGGCTATCAGTATTCCCCACTTGATAAACTTTAAATATTCAACAGGGTTACAAAAATAATGATGGAGGGTACAAAACAAGGAGTGTAACAAGGGAACATATCCTTGTTAGTGCCTAACAGGTACTCAACTATGCTCACCCACCCAAAGGTATAGTCCGTTGTAGTTTGTGCCACAGCAGGAACTCATCTTTGTTTACCCCCCCCCACACACACACACACACACACACACAAACAAAATAACAGGATTAGAAATAATTTTGCTAACCAAACAACTGTGAAATGCTAAAAGTGGTATCAAAAGTACTTTCAGTGAAAAATGTGTTTACAGTTATCACACAGCATTATATTTTCAGCCTACTCTACATCCTCTGTATCTCTGATATGGCTTGAAAAACAAGGCCATGCCATGATTACAGTTCAAAGACATGCATACAGATTACATCACATTATCCTTAACTACATTCCAGAATATGCATTATATATTTAACAAAATGAATACACACCTGCTGGAGTGTAATACTCCTCTGTAGAGATATACTATTCAAACTAAATGTGTCTCTGATTTCAACAATGCAATAATTTTCATCCACATCAGTTTGCCTACTTACACACTTGCCTTTTTATACTGGAGTACATTAGTAATTGATTGCATCTGTCCTAGTTTTGCTTCAGAGATGCTAATTACAGCATACTCAGCTGATCTGCATGCTAATCAACCAATCTTGTGGGGAGCTAGTCAACAAGATATAAAGCATCCATGTAGATGCCATTTTTTTATGTGAATTGTGAAAATAGTGGAGTGCAGACACAAAATAATTGCAGACAGCTTGGTATCTTCTGCTTTTTTAATACATTTTTTCTGTGCTACAGGCTGAAGACAGTGCTGATGCTGCTGCCAATAGCCACATATAGAGGCTGAAGACTTTGCAGGCCAAAGACATAGTACAGGAACTGTGTGACCTCTGGCAGCCTTGACTCACAGCCAGAGCCAAATGGAGGGAACTCATCACAGTGAAAAGTAAGGTATGTGTTAAACTTAGAATCATAGCCACAGGTACCTTTCACAGACTACCAGGAGACATGCTTGGTGTGTAATAGGTATCAGCATCCAGGAACTTCCAAACATTCCAGCATGCTATACTACAACATGGCAGACAGCACACATATTTTACAAGTAGTTATGAGGAGATGGTAGTAAGAATGCTACAAGTGTACCCTATATTGCACTACCATGAAGTGATGTGTGTCATACTTCACTGTCATGTACACATGAGAACAACACCTAGGGAAAAGGGTAGGGCCTAGATAAACCATAAGGTCTACCAGTCAAACAACTACCAAGTCATGTGTAATGGTATGGGAATCATCTGGAATGTGTATGATGACAAATCCTGCAGTTAACATGACTTTCATATGTGCCACATCTCCCAAATGCACCAGATGTGTGCTATGAGGATATCTCACAGGTTCAGTTAGGGGTGGATGCATGCTATGTACTGGAGCCATGGCTGATGAAACCCATCAGAAATACACACACACACACACACACACACACACACACACACACACACACACACACACACACACACACACACACACACACAAACAGGAACACCTTAATGAGACACACAGTCCAACCTGTAATGTCGCAGAGCATGTTTTGAGCTACTGCACTCACAGTGCCAGTGTCTACATACCTCTGGCCAAGGCCACCATTACAATACACTGACATGTCCCTCAGTGCTCATACTATGTGCTATGCTACCCAAGTTAATCTCGTGGAAACAGCTGCAGCAGCTGCAGCAGGATCAGCAAGGGTGACGGAAGCACATCCTCCTGACAATACCAAAGTCACCACAGCCACAAGCAGATGATAAGTCAGAGAAAGAACCAGCAGCAGATATGGTTGTAGGCAGACATAGGCATGCTCAGTATCTCCTTGCATTGGCTATGAGGCAAGCCGTAGCACACTGACTCACAACCTAGGAGGTTAAAACCATCCTCCTACATCCCTATACTTTTGTACTAGGAAAGCATTAGAGATAACAGTTCAACAGTAAGGGTACATATTGCAGTTTTGAACTTCTCAACCCTACCTAAATCAGACAACAGGCAGGATGCCAAACAAATAGCATAACCAGAATAACACAGTCTTGTTAATGCCATGGCAGGAACACAAATTTGCTTTCCCACCCCAAAAAGAACAGTCAGTGCTTGTTTGAGACATCCACCCTGGCTTTCCTTAGTTGGCAAATGCATATCATAGCATTCCCAGTTAATATCTTTTGACATTGTAAATGCAATGATATAGAATGGTGTACAGACTGTATGTCCCAGAGTACTGGTCAGATAACTGCTGAATGACCAAGGAACACAGACATTTAAAACAGTGTTGTATATTTGTAAGCAACAATCATAACAAGGTGTGTAATCACTAAGTGCAGTATTTTAAAAGATAAACATTGCACTACATGTACAGGTAATATGTAATATTTTAATATAATTGTACATTCTGTTCAAATTTGTGTATGTTGAATGAATTTTGATGCTTGCTATAAAGGTGTATGTGTGAAAAACAGGGTTAAGGCTCACACTTTGTGTGCTGAATGTGCATTGAATGGTGAACTGGAAACTAGACCTATATAGGTATATGTCATGTGTAGTAACATAGTGTGCTATGTATGTCATGCATTGATTTCTGTTTCTGCCTGTTATTACTTGTTTTTTTCTGTTATGTTTTGAACCACTGTTTGTGCATTGCTGTGCATAGCAGAAATGGCTTAAGCTATGCTCAGCTGGTTTGTATGCACAGTGCAGTGCACAGACTGTACAGTTGGACCACCCAGGTAACAGACAGGACCCAGACATTTAAAAATAGACATGGGATGTAGTCTGTTAATATAAGTCTGCATGGCACAAACCTGCTAAGTGCTGTTGCACTGTCTTTAGCAGCATGAACCTCAGGATGAATACTAATATAGCAAATGGTCATGTAACTTCTCCTGTAGCTGCAGATGTTAAGTTTTGGGCTTACGTCCGCATGGTCCTGGGCTTGACTACAAGGATTGTAGCCTGTATTTTACTAATATGACCTTCCTTAAGATGGCAATAAAATTAAATATAGACATATATTCTTCTACTAGCAGCAGCTGTGAGTGTAGAACTACCATAGCTAAAGTACAGGGTTCTAGTATAGCAGACATCTGTCTTTTTTCAATGGTGTCCCACTTCACATTACAGTCCCCCTCAATTACAGCAGTTGGCCTAGTATTTCTTATATCCTAATTATTTTCCTGATGGCTGACACACTAATATTGTCAGTTATATACTTATGTAATAATATCTGTATTGGTTAACGTCTCTTTATTCGTTATCATTGTGTAAGCACTTTGCCTGGGTTTGCACGATGATAAGCAATGCACATTTTCAAATGTTGCAAAGTCCAAAAGTGCACACTGTCAGTATTTGTCATAACTGGAATTGGTGGGAAACATAATTATAAATTGGTCTTCATCTGCATTACAAGTGGCTGGTGTTCATGAAGAGGTTTAGAGATTTTGGTCTCAAAGGTAGGGTGTGCAGGAGTTCAAAGTGTTTGTTGGACTCCAAGTTAATGAGTATGAAGCCACACTGTTGCAGGACTGCTAATATGGATCCGATAACAAGTCAGATGCATGGAACAGTTTGGCCCAGGATCTGTCCAGTGCTACCAGTATCCCCCACACTGGCAGACAGTGTAGGAATCACTATCTGGACCACAGGATGAGGAAGAGGGATACCATTGACCATTGGATTATGGAATGTCAGACTGGTGGTAATCCACAGATGTACAAGTATCACTTAAAGGCACTGCTTGTAAGAGTTAGCAGTTGCATTTCTTCAGTATTGGTGTTCTTAATGGTATTCTGTTGTGTTCTGCTTTTTCCACAGCTAATGCTGATAGATTACTGAATCTGTGAACTTATGAAGAAAGATTGGCACTGATGCAAGATGCAAATGGTATGTATAATTTCAAACAGGTAGTAATTGACTTAAGGGTAGTGTAACTTACCTTTCTTGGCCCACGTGCAACTGTTTTGAAATGCAGGTGTAGGTAATATATTTCAGTAATATTCTCGTACCTCTTCATTTCTCTCAACTGTACAGACTTTTACAGTATAATTGGTCTGTTTCTCCATAAATTGTGGTCATACAGTAATAATAATAATAATAATAATAATAATAATAATAATAAAAATAATAATAATGCCATACCTGTTATTTTATCATCTTTCTAAGTTTGTAAGAGCATGTTCAAAACTTGTCCCTTTATTTATTGGCCTTTGTCCACCATTTATGCATGGCCTTGTCCAGATTTATTGCTCTAACAGGTTGAAAGGTATGTTTCTATTATTTAAATTAATATTTTATTAGCCTTGCTGAGTGGTGCAAACATGCTTTATTGAGAATATGTGACAATTAGTATTGATTGTATACAATACATCTGCTAATTAATTGACTTTGTGGCTGGACAGGTTAATGCATTGGTAATGAAGGCAGATGGTACTAGATTTGAAATGGGGTGTCAGCATACATTTTACAAATGTGTATGATACTTTTATATACGTTCACTGATACTACTGCCTCTTACCATTGCTTAGTGATACTGTGCACAGTGCACAATTGCACACAGTTTATTTAAAAAAAGAAATGAGGGAGTTAGGAAAGTGGTGAAATAGGAGCAAGCAGTGGGAAAAACAAAGTGAAAGGAAAGCAGGAATGTGCAGAAAGGTTGTAGGTACTTACTGAGAGTGTGCACTATCTGCATTTGGGTACAATCACACTAAAAAGTACACTTGGTTTACAGTATTTGAGCATTTTTTTTCAAATGTATCAAATAGTAGACAGTGGGCAATCTCACACAATGCAATTCCAAGATTATTTCATATCCAGCCACTTGTACAACTCTGTTATTCAACTGGGAGAGTAGAACTATACATTCATCAATGTTTTGTCCCATCTGCAAAACTATGTCAAGTATTATAAATGGAAGTAAATATAATTTGCCATGGAACAATTTTATTTATTATTTATTTATTTTTTTATTTTACATTTGTTGACTGGGCTAGTCCAACTGGATACATGTCCATTTTCAGTAGAGGCTCCGGGAGATAAGCTCCAATTAAGCTAATAAAAATAAAATACATTGATTATAGAGATTAACATAAAGAACTTGACTACAAAGTTTAGAAAACAATACACTACTACCAGAAACATATTTACATAGTAAAGGGTTTGACATTCATCACATTGAAGACTAAGAAAAAAGATCAGGTTCAAACTAATTATTAAGGTTGTTACAAAATATTACACTCAAAGTGACAAAAGTTGGTAATATATACATAGTGGAAAACATCTGCTCACAGTAGAATGCTTGTTATACAGTAAATAGTCAGAGGTAGTTTCCAGAAAGACTAGACTAGAATCAGAGTTAAGGAAGCTTACTAATCCCACTTTAAGAGTTTTGGGAGGGAGGTATACAGTGAAGCAGCAGTAGTGCGAGGGGAGTGTTAGTCTGGGTTAGTACATGGGCATAGCCATTGTGTTTTAAGGAGTATTTTTAGTTATTTTTTGAAAAGTGGTAACAACAAGCATAAAATGTATATGGAATACACAGTATTTGAACCCAGGAGCATGTATAGAGTAGTCCTAAACTTACAGCTCTTGCAACAAGAATGTTGAGGCAACACTTGTCTATGTAGCACTTTACTTGTATAAGCTGTAATGTCAGAAATGTATAAGAAAAGTTTGCCTACCCTGTACTATAACCCAGGACCATCCATACTTCCATCTTACACTTAACACCTGTCACCACTGGAGTAGTTACATGAAGTCCCCTCTATTAGTAATCATTGTTAACTTCATGGTATTAGTGTAGTGTAGTCTCACTTACTAGGTTTCACGATGCCTAGCAATGCACATCAATACTAACTGAATGCATCTGGTTTCCATTTTTTGATGTGTGGGTCAGTTCTAATACATGGGTGGTCCAGTCATACAAACGAGGTAAGCATAGCCAAAACTGTTTGCAACAAGCAGCACATCATGGAAACTTGGGAAAATTTAAAAAAAGAGAGAGAGAACAGTAAACAATTACATATGTAATATTAATTAATGTAAGAACTGATGAGACTGTACTATACTAGAATTAACTGGAAACAGCTGAAATGAGACTGGAATGAAAGTCTTTATCTGTTAATTACCCAAACTCATCCTGAACATGTACCAGTCTCTCCTTTAAGGACCAAGTCTTGTGTACTTTAAGAATGAATTCTGCAAATGCTGTAGTTCATTTAATAAGGTGTTATTAGATGTTCACAATATTTGAATACTGTCTTCATTAACAGTGATGATAATAACAGTCTGTAGAAATGCTGGGATGCCTATTAACTATCCCTAGTTGCCCCTGAGGTCCCTGACAAAAGTCTACAGGGACCTACTTTTCTTGTTACTGTACATCTGTATTGCTAACCACTGTATACAGCTTTATGCTCCATGATTTTGTGACTTTCGTCTTTTCCCGGTTAGGGGTCGCCACAGCGGAACTCAGGTCCGCTAATGATTGGTAGTGGATTTTTACATACCGGGTTACCAGCCTTGACGCACAACCTTCAACGAAGGCACGCCCCATTCACGTATGCCTCCATACAGAAGACGCTCTAGCTGAGATTTGAATGGGACAACGTCTTGCTATGAGGCGACAATGCTACCGCAGCACCACCACCGCAGTTTTATGCTCCCTGACTAATCTGAAAATATTTTTTATTTAGTAAATAAACTTGCAATTCTAATTTTGACCAATAGGTGTCACTTGAGCATTTATGGCATATTTGGACTGAAGTCTTTTAACTTTATGATTTAATTATAACTAGGCAATTATTTTTTTTTATCTGGTGAATAAACTTGCAATTTTACTTTTGACCACTAGACTTGAAGTCTGTTAACTTTATCATTTAATTTCCATATTACCTAGATTCATAGTCTTTGGAATCTTTAAGTCTACGTTCTGATGTATGAGTGATATATCCAAAATCTGTACATTATTCTGAAAAGCATGTCTTTTAATTCTGTGTTTTTAAAGCTGATTAGAAAATGCCATACATATTCTTAACCTGTCTTTGTGAATCTTCATTTAAGTTAGACAAAGTACGAGTTGTTAACCATGCCTGTTGTCTTCCCTATCTCTGTATGCTGTATTGGTAAAATTACACTGTCTGTTGTCTATGCTTTTTACCTTAGTCTTAGTGTACCATGATGCCTGTCTCTTATAGCAAATAAAAATTTTCCCTGTTGTTCCTAGATTTAAATCTTTAAACATTGTACTGTTTAATCCATTTTTTTAATTGTATAGCCTATCAAGCATGTTGGCTATTTTCTGAAGACTAATTGAAATCAGCACTAAAGGGATAACTTTATAATTGGTCTTGAAGTATAATTACCATATATTGTATTAATTTGTGTCTATAAATTCTTATCTAGATTTGCTAATAATGCTACTTACGTTGTCTGCCTCCTAAATTTATATCTGAAATATTCTATGAATATTTATGAACTATAATACTTTAGTAAAACCTATGCTTTCTGTATTTCAGGTCTATACATTTGCATGTTCTGTTAGTGTCCTTTTAATTTTCTGACTAATGTACAATAGTTATGTAAAGTGACTGCAATCTGTAAATTAATTAACAAATTAAGCATGCCCTGTTATGCCTTGAGCATATTGAACAACTAATACTACATATTCTTTAGATAACTTATCTTAATAAGCTTGTAATAAATGTCAGTCTACCCTTAAAACTGACAGAAAAATGTGAAGTAACTGAATATCATTCTTATATTCTGAAATTTTACTGAAATGTACTATACTGAACACAACTGAGCATGAATGTCATATTCTGAATCTTGACTGAAATTTGATACATATCTATACTGAACATCTAAAATAGCTGTTTATACTTTTATTTATTTATTTTTTATTTATTGCATTTGATGACCAGAAGAGTCCACTGGGCCATGTTGGCCTGTTTTCAGTTGAGGCCCGGGGAAAAAGGTCCACAAGAAATTACATTACATTACATTAATATCAATAGCGACAAAGAGATTTGATAATAGACAAAATTCAGAGTCAGAAGCGTTAAGTAACATTAAAGTAAGCCATAGGCTTTCATGAGAAACATGAATTACAAATGAAAAATAAGGAATAATAAGAGAGGTTACATATTTACAGCAGAATTTAGTATAAAAACATTATAGTATGCTATAGGCTTTCATGAGAAACATTCATTGCAAAAGCAAGGGAGGTTTAGTAGAATCGGAAATCAATATATACACATTTAAACAAATCTGGCAAAGAAAATGCACATTAGGTAGTCATGTATCTTTTGATTATTCTGGGAAAAAATAGAAGGAGGTGCTTTAGGTAGGAGCATGAGAAGGACATTACCATTTGGAGGACAGATGTGAGAATAGGTTGGTCTTGAAGTTATTATGGTTAGACATGCTGCGTAGCTGAGAGGGGAGAGAGTTCCATAGTTTAGCTATGGTGTAGGCTAGTAATAGTTGGCCTGGAGGATGAGAGGGTTTGTGTACTTGGAGATTTTGGCTCTCGGATCTTAGGGAACAGGAGGGTGTGTAGGGTATTAGGGCTGTGGCCAGGGATGGACAGTCAACTGGTTTGAAGATGAGCTTGTGGGTAGTGGGAAGTTGCAAATATCTGAGGTAGTTGAGGAGTTCTAGCCATTTGAGGATGTGTACAGAGTGACAGTTGTGAATTTGATAATTTGTGGAAGCAGGATTCAGGTTTGGCTCACAGGCCTAGTTGGAGGTTGGTAAATAGGGGAGCACCATACATGAGAGGTGGGAGGAGGAAGGTAGTTGCAAGTGTTTTTTTGGGTGGAGCAGCTGAGATAGTAATTGTGTCTGGATAGGAGACCAATTTTTTTATGGGTTTTCTTAATAGCTGAGTATATATTGGAGTCAGACTTTAGGTTTCCATCAATAATGATGCCTAGCAGTTTGGTAGTGGGAACTATTTCCAATGGGGTTTTATTTTGGCTTGTAATGCAGAATAGGTTTCTGTCCAAAGTGGAGTTTCTAGTGGAGGTAAAGATCATTAGTTTTGTTTTGGTAGTGTTTAGGGCATGGTGATTGGATTTCATCCAGGATTCTGTTTTGGAAAAGGCAAGTTGGGTTTTTAGTATCAGTTCAGATTTGGAGGAGGCTGAGGAGATGATGGTGGAGTCATCTGCATATTGGATAATGGAGGCTACAGGGATGGAGAGGTGGAAGTTGTTGATAAATATTTTAAAGAGCAGAGAGCCTAGTACTGAACCTTGAGGAATGCTGGTGGGTGTAGGTAGGAAAGGAGAGGTAGATTCTTTCCATTGGACAGGTTGTTGGTGGTTTGATAGGTAGCTGGTGAACCAGGCAAGGGTGGAGGGAGAGAGATGGAAGGATGAGAGCTGGGATAGGAGTAAGGAGTGGGAGATGGTATCAAATGCTTTTGAGAGGTCTAAAAATAGTGATGATATATATTTGCCATTGTCACGTGCTAGGTTGATGGTCTCTAGAAAGGAAAGGAGGGCAGTGATGGTACTGTGGCCAGGGCAAAAGCCATGTTGGGTGTGGGAGAAGAGTTTGTTCAGGGTTAAATATTGCATGATTTGTACATGAATATTTTTTCTAGTATTTTTGAGAGAGGGGAAATTATGGCTATGGGTCTAAAAATTGTTTGTGTCTATGTTTTTAGTGCCTTTGTGTAGTGGGATGATGTATGCCTGGCACCAGATGGTTGGGATATATGGTTCCTATATTGATCTATTTATGAGAATAGATATGGAATAGGCTATAGTTTCAGCAGATTGCTTGAGGAAGGTGGGAGGTAGATTGTCTGGTGTGTTACGACAAAGTTTTAGCTTGAGGAGAAGTCTTTTTATTGTGTTTGTGGGGATTGGTTTAAGGGTAAAGGGGGGGTAGGAGGAGGTTTGCTGGTGGGGGAAAGGAGGCAGGCTGGGGCTCAGGGAAGGAGGTGGATAGTTTTGCTATGCAATCTATGAATAATTGGTTGAAATTAGTGGCAGTTTCTAGGCTGGTAAGAGTAGGGTCCGAGCATGGGTTGCTTTTATTGCCAGGGTGAAGAATGGAGGAACTGGAGTGCCAACATTTTTTTGGATTGGATGAGTGTGTGGATTGGAGTTTGTTGTAGTAGGTTTTGTGATCTTTAGTTATTAATTTATTGGCCAAGTTCCACAGTTGTTTGGAGTTTGTGGTGTTTTGTTGTTGGTATTGTTTCCATTTTATGTCTCATTGATGCATGATATGTTTAGTTTCATAGGATAGCCAGGGGTAGGGATTTGATTCATTTGGATCTAAGGGGGACTTGTTGATTTAGAATGGTAAGGAATGTATTGTTGAAATAGGATACTGCACTGTCTAGTGGGAGAATTTTTAGGGGTGACCAGTCAGTGTGTTTTAGGCATTCTGAGAATATTTCAGGGTTGAAGGAGGCTAGGTTGCAGGTTTGGCTATATTGGTGATATTTCTGTGGGGGGATGATATGTGGTCAATGAAGGCAGTTAGGTGGTCACTGAGAGGATTAGGTAGAATACCGGCATTTGAGGCAAGTTGGGATGGGTAGTCAGTATCCAGTCTATGATGGTACCAGAGGTTCCATCTTTGTTTGGCCTGATTGGAAGTTTTATAAGTTGGGTGAAGTTGTATAGATTGATTAAATGGGATGGGGTGTCAGAGTTGAGAGAGGCCCAGTTAATGCTCACATTGCCAAGGATATAGGTTTTGAGTTTGATATTGGAGCTAAACCAGGACAGTATGTCTTCTAATGTTTTGGTATTATCACCTGCAGGGATATAGATGGAGCTGATGCATAAAGATTTGAAATTGTTAAGTTTTAAATAGCCTATTGTCATTTCAGCATTGAAAAAGGTAGGGATGGGGTTGGTGTATGGAGTTAGTGTATGGGTGGAGGGGAAGATAAATAGCCACTCCACCTCCTTTTTTCTGGGTTCTATCATTGCAAAGGATTTGGTAGTCGGGAGGGAGGATTTCACTGTTAGTAGTGGAAGGTTTAAGCCAGGTCTCAGAGATAGCGGTTATGTCGGGTTGGTTGTGAGTAAGCCAAGCATGTAGGTTGGGGATTTTATCTTTGAGGCTTTGTGCATTGATTTTTGGCAAGTCGGATGGCTTTGGGTTTGAGGGGTTTGTTAGGGTGCTTATTTAGATTTCTGGTGGAGTTGGGTCCAGGGTTTGGGTGGATATCACCTGAGGGAGAGAGAGGAAGATGTAGAGGAAAAGTTGATTGAGGTGGTATATGGGAGATAGGGAGGATGAGTTGAGAAGAGGGAGGGGTGTTTTAGAGTTAATAATTTGAGAAGGGTGATGGGAGGGTGGAGTAGGGAGTATGATGGGTTTGAAAAAATGGTTTGGGTTGGAGGGATAGAGTTCAGGAGAAATTTAGCTAAAAGTATGGGATGTAATTGGGTGGTAGGGGTGGTGGCTTGGGGGTTGTGAGGTGAGTGTGTATTAGGGAGGAGTATAAGGAAGGTTAGACAGGAGAGGGAGATAAGTAGGATGTTTAGGATTAATGTGTGTGAGGAGAGATTAGTCATAGTTATTTTAGCATGTGGGATTAACATGTGACTGGGCATGGATGGGTTTTTTGAAGGATGTGTGTGACTGAAGGGAGGGGTTTGGTTAGATATAAATGTACAGGTAGTGGGGGAGTGTGGGGATTGGGGGAAGGGTAGGGGAGTGGAGTGAGCCCATAGGGCAAATGGAGAGGGATGAGCCAAGGAGTGAGTAGTCCACAGAACAAGCAAAAAAAAAAAAAAAAAAAAAAAAAACAATAATTTACTGGGACTCTGTAGTTGGGATGGTGCTATAGTCAGAGGTAAGTACTTGAAGCAGTTCAGAGGGGAAAGCCTGAGACTGCAGTGGGATTTAACCAGATTCTGGGGTATAGGGCAGAGCAAGTACATCTCTGTAAATTAAAGTGTTAGATTTAAAACTAAAATAAAGTATAGTAGTAAGAACGGTAAGCATGTACAAGCATGCGTTTCACTGTAGTGGGTGTATGCTGCCACCTGGTGGAGAAATGGGAATGGGAGACAGGGATTTAATAGTTGGTCATACTGTTACAAATTTATCTCCTTTAGTTATTCTGTAATTGTAGCAGAATCTTTTAGGGAGATCTTATGGTAAAAAGCAACTGGAGGAGGGGTATTGGGCTGCAGTAGGCTGCTAATGTGCTCGCTGAAGGTAGGTTACAGTTAACATTAGATAGTCTCTCGAATGTAAGATAAGTTACTTACACATCGAGAAACTAACTAAACTAATACTAAAGGAATTCCCCATTTTTACTAATCTCCCGTGCAGGACTAATTTAGTCCTGCATGGAAGCGGCAGTTTAAGAGGAGGACGGCAGCGTGCCATGCATATTAATGAAGGCGTGCTGCCTGACCTCCTAATCCTAATGGAACGTAGACAAGTGCAGGGGGCATGTCTGAGAGCAGAGCTCTCAGAATAAACATGCCCCTGCAAAGTAGAACAGCAGAAAGTGTAAATAAATGAGCCAGACTGCTTATAGGTGTCCGCATATCCCCACCAACAGTCCCCCATGTGTACAAAAGCAACAGGATATAAAAATAAAAAGAAGAAACCCCTTTATTTTTTTAAAACCCCAATTACAGCTAACTGTAGGTGTGTGGGTGTGCCCATCGCTTAGCTACTGTTAAAACAGCTTAAAAGGCTGAACAGGACAACAAGGAAGATATAAGCAAATGAAGCAGTACAGCAATAGTGCAGTGGTCAGAGCATCCGCCTAACGAGCAGGTGTTCCGGGTTTGAGTCCCATTGCAGCACATGCCATTTTCCATGTGAAATCTGTATATGAACATATTTTTACATCATTTTGCTGTATAACCTGCTAAATAACATTTAAATGTGAACTGGAGTACTGTATTAAATGCACATGTGAAGTGTCAGTGTCATAATGAATAAGGCACTAGTAAGCAGGTTTAAGCACAAATAAGCAGTAGTAAGCATATATAAGCACTAATATGCATGTTTAAGTGCATTTGCATGGGGGTAAGCATTGCCTACACAGATTAAGCAAAATAGAAGCTGAGTGTAAGAAACTGTAACCAGAGGTTAGCAGTGCTTACCGTCATGCAAATCTGCTTACAACTGATTTAAAGTGCCTTAATAATCTGTAACCAATGCTCCATGTTCTGCCTAGCAACAAAATAAACTGCCTCTTCAAGGATCAAACTCAGGACCTGGTACCCCATAGTCACAGTAGTTAACCACTAAGCCATCATAACAATACATATGAATGAGGTATCAGCAAACTAATCCTCACCACAGGAAAATCAAACCAAACATGTGAACTGAATCTATGTACAGTGTGAAGTGGTATAACCTGATACATAACATAAATATGTGAACTTGAGTACTGCAGTAAGCATAGATGTGAGGTGTTATTCTAATAAAGTGTAGAAGTAGTAGAAGTGTAGAATCATGGATACCAGACACATATAGAACCTGTAATGAATAATAAATCACTGCCAAAAGGCAAATATAGTGTTAGTTAACTATTAAGCAATGCAAACCGCAGCACAGCTCAAGTTAGTAAGAGTAAGCAGTGTGTAGGGGAGCCAATCCAATCTGCCTAGTGGTATACCTCTTTACGCACTGCCAACCTTAGGTAAGCAGGTGTGCCCATAGCTTAGCCTTTTCAAACCCGGCCAATCACGGAAAAGTGCGGGTAACTGGCCGTATTTAAACCCCACAGGTGGGAATACATTCCATAACTGGTTGTAGCTTCCTACTGCAGGCAAAATGGCTGGTGTGAGTGAAGGCACTCATTTTAGAGCACAACGTTGGGGTGTCCAGGAGTCAAAAATCATGGTATGGCTCCTGGTAAAACACAAGGAGGAGAGACTACTGCAGGGCCAGTACCAGGGCTTGCAGTATAAAACGGAGGCCTGGGACAGTCTTGCCCGTGACCTCACCAGTGCTACAGGTATCCCCCAGACTGGTGAACAGGTCAGGCACCACCATGCTGACCTGAAGCGGCGGAGGGGGGGGGGGTGTACTGGAACAATGAATCCAGGAGTCTCGACAGATGCCTAATGCCCCAGTACTGAGTAAGTACTCATTCTACTAAGTAGTTATGAATTGCCTAGCTTGTGTATACTATGGATAGGTATGGCTAAATAATGTATTTATCTGACAGCTGCAGATGAGCGGGCTGCGAACCAGTAAGCCCATGATGTTAGGTTGCAAAGGCTGAGTCGCGAGGCAGGTTAGAAATTAGTCTGCATGTACTGTCATAACAAATAAATATAAGAGCCTTAGAAAGTGTTGTACCAGTAGAAATAAATGTATAATAGTCTGTGAATAAAGGTATAACCCCTGGAGTGCTTCTGTTTACTCTTCTTTCATATGTTGGTGAACTGTTGCATACTATAAATAGTACTGTTGTATTTTAAGCAGTGTCACCCACACTATGGTATGCAGATAAAATGTGTATGAAGTCCTGCATAACAATGTTGGAAGTGCCAAGAGGTCAGTCATATTGTACAAGTGAGGGAGACTTAGAAAATAGTAGAAAGATTTACATCAATTCCCTAATAATAGTGTACTGTGATGTTAGCTATAATTTGCTGTCACACACAGCAGGGGTTTGAATCCTGGGAGTGCTACTAAGTTGTATGCATAATCATACCCCACAACTGTACAGATTTTGTTACAATGTTCAGATAGAAAGCTGTATGCATAATTACACCCAACAACTGTACAGAATTTGCTAGAATGTTCAAATTGAAAGTTGTATGCATATTCATACCCCACAACTGTCCCAATCTGTCCAGCATGTCCAGATAAATGGCCCATATCAACAGCCTGGTACCCTGTTCCCCTGAAAATCAGTGTTATGGTCCAAGAAATGTAGGCAGCTGTTAATGACATATAACTGATAGTCAAATGTGTACATAGTCATAGAATGTATAGTCAAATGTGTACATAGTCATAGAATGTATATGAAAACAGACCTGTCATTCTAGCACCTCACCCAAAGTATATGACAGCAATTTTCAATATATGTTGCATTAACACCTGCATCTTGTCACGCCTGTATGTAAGACACAGGTCACATATATAATAATCTATAAACATACCAGTGTACAATATAAGGCCATTGAGTAGTGTAATAATACATGTAAGGGAAAGATCACTGCAGTAACTAAGAATGTTGTGAAAACTACAAGGATATATTAGTTAATTGAACTCTCTCTCTCTCTCTCTCACCCCTACTATATGTGCAAAAAAAAACTCAATGACACTTCTCAACTGGTATGTGTACACTCCAAACATTTGTTAGGACATATGTCCTAATGGTTTATAAATATTCACATTAGTTTCTATGCATTTACCATGTTAAAATACACCCATATTGGTAGCCTGTTGCCATCCATGAAACCTGCATGCTCTTATAACGGTCACTGTTGTTCCATATATGCATGTGTTCTGCTTGCTCTGCAACTGGGTTAAATCCGATGTTTTGGGTTAATGGGAATACCTATGCATGCTGTTATAACTAATCCTGAATGCTGTTGACTGTTACTAACCCATATCTGTCATAAACCTGCTACAACATAGCTCATATGGGAAGGACGGTCCCAGCGGACCCACCTGTCCCACCTCAGCTGGCCATGGCTCTGGGCACCAACACATCTGGGGCCAGCCTGGGACCTCCTCCTCCATGGGCCTTGTGCCACCTTCGGGTGGAACCGCTGCAGAGAATGGGGCTCACCCTCTGCCGGGAGTAGGTGCAGAGGGGAACCTGTCACCCATTAACATGTCCGGGCCGTGGTGCGTAGGGAACTCGATCTAGAGTTTCGAGACCGGCTACGCAAGCTTGAGGGCCAAGTGGCGCCATTAGAGGGTGAGTCTGCCTCTCCTACACAGCCACCAGCACAGCCACCTTTGGGGCCGTGGAGGTGCAGTGGTGACTGCCCATGGGTGGGGACCTCAGTCCCACTGTTTCCATTTGAAGGCTAATGGGCTTGAGACTTCCAAACACCCCTCCCCCATCCAAAGTGTTTACCACCCACATGTGTCATATCCCGCCCCTGTATGCGTCTTGTTTATCTTGTCTGTTAACCTACCCAACCTACCTCCCCAAATATACCTATTACCCCACCCCAACATCCAGCTCTCATCTGAAAAAAAAAGCGCAACCTGTTCCCACAAAAAAATCACGCCCCATACATAGCTGTCCATTTCGCACAAGTGTCCACTGGTCACATGTAATCTGGTCTAATTGGCATCACAATGAATTTATGTTGTCCTCACCCCTCTCCCAGGGATTTGAGGGTCCAAATCTACTTCCAAATTCAGTGTATATGCACAGTTGTTGTAGAAGAAATGGGCAGCTATGGACCTTTCCTACACCCTTCCTGCACATGCCTAGCGATTTCCCCTGCTGTCTTACCCTCTTTCTGCCCCTTTTTCACCACTTTCCTATCAACCCTTTTTTTCTTTTCTTTTAAAGAAATTAGTGTGGGGGTAAGCGGGAGTAGTCACTTTTAAGCAGCAGTAAGCGGGTTTAAGCTTGTTTGCTTGGGGGTAAGCTATGCCTACACAGGTTAAGCAATTTAAAAGCTAACAGAGTATGAGAAATTGTAACTGGAGGTTAGCAGTGCTTACCTCTGTGCAAACCCACGTACAACTTCTTTAAAGTGCCTTAATCACTCTGTATCCAATAGCTCATGTTCTGCCCAGCAACAAAATAAACTGACTATGCAAGGCTCAAACACAGAACTCTGCACTCCATACACAAAGTGATTTACTACTAAGCCATGACAGATATAAAAAGAATTAATGTTTTCAGAAACATATCATCCAGTCCTGTCACGCAACAGTACAGAGAATGTATACCAACACCTAGATGTCTGTGTGTGTAACTACATTAATATCGAAACAGATACAACATATATATATATATATATATATTTCTAACACTATATACATATATATCAATATATATGCATATATATATATATATATATATATATATATATATATATATATATATATATGCACATGCCTAAATCAACACATATGTGTCTACACCTATATGTCGACATATACACAGCATGTTACATATGTGTACGCAGATATATATCTATGTAGGTATATACGGACATAGTTATATATATGTTAGCAGATATATATATATCAGTATAGGTATATATGGCCATATATCTGTAGATAGCAATGGCAGATTAACAAATACACATATGTCCACAGTTAATGGGATTGAGAGGCCCCACACACTATACATCTCATATAAATAGGCATTCCCCCACAGCCAAACATGTGCACCCTGCAATACACTACCAAGTACAGTCTGCCTCCCATAGGACATGTAATATGTGGAAGCCATCAACATCCCCAGGATGGGTTCACTTCAGTTCACTGAACTTTCAGTTCACTGACTTTCATTTCACTGACACCATTTCACTGAAATTCATTTCACTGAAACTTCATTTCATCGAAAGTTCATTTCACTGACAACTATTATTAGCAATAAAATGGAATATTCCCCCTTCCCCACTGTAGTGTGACCCTGGAGTTAGAATATATAGTTGGGGGTGTGTGGGGGTCAGTAGCCCCCCACATCGGGGGGTGTGGGAGGCGCAGCCCCCCACTTCATTTCATATGATATTCTTACGTTTTGATATCGTATTGCTTAGTAAAATAAAAGTAAGTGGGGGGCTGCACCCCCCACACCCCCTGATGTGGGGGGCTCTGCCCCCACACCCCCCTAACTATATATTCTAACTCCAGGGTCGCACTACAGTGGGGAAGGGGGCATATTCCATTTACTATGTAATAATACTTGTCAGTGAAATGAACTTTCAGTGAAATGAAGTTTCAATGAAATGAATTTCAGTGAAATGGTGTCAGTGAAATGAAAAGTCAGTGAATTGAAAGTTCAGTGAACCCCCCCCCAGGATACACAGACACAGAGATGCATATATATATATATATATATATATATATATATATATATATATATATATATATATATGTATATATATGTGTGTGTGTGACTACACATATGTATGATACATATGTAGAAGGTGCACACAATATGGAACAGCCACTATGCCTACAGTTAACACCTGAACAACTGGACACTGTATGGGCCAGCCATACAAATGTCAGTTGTTGCCTGCAACATATACCCATAGAAAGGTCATAGGAAACACACAGGTTTGCAGAAATGGGAAACCTTTAATTGTGTACTATTACAGTTCTATATGCCATGTCGTATAGCTGTTCAGACACTGATAACCATATAAACAGAGTACTGCAACTATGAAACAGTTACACTAATGCAATAGTCTGGAAAAGGTTCACCACTGTTGCTGTCCAGGCCACACCCTTAAAATTGTAGATTAGTGAAGACAGACTGGGCCACAGGATACCAAAGAATCAACAGTATGTACTGCAGGTGTGTAGTTCAGCAGCCTCAATCTACATTTTGTACAAACTCAGTAGGTGGTAAAGAAGTTATGTGTTCAAATGGGTTGTAACTGGTACATCACAAGGCATAACTGACACCATCACAAGCACACTGATAAACAGAACAGTCTGTATGGCAGGAGGCAGTAGGCTTGCAGTACCCCAGTTCATGTAAGTAATGTAAATATAGGTGAAGTATACAGCGGTACTGTACATCCAGATACCTTGCGGCAGCTCACCCCTGATGCCCCCACATTTTGTAACAGCCTGGATCATTTATGGTGCTCCCCACCTAGACTCAATAATACAGGACCATATACCACTGTTACATACACTGGCCTCTGGAGTGCATAAGGGCATACATGTATTGTGTAGGTGTTTCCCACACATATATGGCCCCAGCCCCACTGTATGTGTGGGGGATACAACAGCAGTTGACTAATGGAAGCAATGGCAGTGTGATATAATCACAGCCCACTACAGAACAACCCCCAACAATATGACATATGTGCAAAGCTTGGTATGTAGATAGAGGACAAAGGTTGGAACACAGGCATATATGTGGAGCAGTGTTGCCATACACTAAGCAAGGTGCTGTTGTTATAGGATAGTCTGCAATGTACCCCTAGTCAGGGAAATGAGGTTAGAAACAGAAATGGATGTAGCCATGTACTGATAGCAAGCAACACACTCACTGCCAGTGTAATATCTGACACAGGACCTGTGTGGTGGACAGACAACACATGATAGGCATACCTCTGTCCAGCAAGAGAATAGGCCCACAGTAATGAGCTATGCAGACAGACTGCATTCCAAGGTAAACTAGTATGTACACACACAGACACACACACACCCTTTAACACAAGTACTATGCAAAGCATATCCCAACTCTACTCAAAGTGTTTCTGCAGTTCCTGATCCTACTACAAATATGTGGCTGCTCTGAGTGTGCAGGTTCTCCTGTAAGGGGTATTGCTACCTGCTGTCTGTAACACTGATGCCCACAAACAGGAAGGATGTCCATTACACAAGAAATGTAAAGGGACCACGCCCACATGATGTAGGGATTCATAGTGGTTGGTTGCCATGACAGTGGTAATTGGAAGTACTACACATGTGTAATCATATATATATATATATATATATATATATATATATATATATATATATATATATATATAAGTTTATGTACATATATTTCTACCATATGTCCTGGACATGGAGTGTAGCCCTACCCCAGCCCCTATAGTCCCAAAGTTGTAGGGCAAGGGGATGTCAGCTATGTATAGCAAGTATATTACAAGACTTTTGCTACAGTCATTGGGATTGTCTTCACAAACGTGGTGTGTGTGTGGATGGTCACATCTGCTTATGACATGTGTGCCATTGGCTACTGACAGACATCCTAAGGAAATCATTGTAAAGTACCGCTGCTAGCATGTAATGCCCCTGTGGAGTTCAGCAGAGATATTGGCCAATATATGTGGAACTTCGGACACGCACTGTACAGTCCAGAGGTATACACATACTCCCTTAGGGCACAACATGTGTGCCAGGCCTGCAATATGGATGAAGACATTCATGTAGATGGGTATAACACATAACGACTGGTATACATATGCCACCATAGGTTTTGGATTCACACACTCCTGTTTGGCCTGACACATAATGACTGCTTGTACAGGGGTGCCATGGACACATACTACCCACTAGATATTGACATACATCTGTACAGCATCCCACTGCTGTGTCTGACATATATGACGTTTAAGGGAGGCATGGCAGCAGTACATCTGGCAAGTATCTGCACATGACATTTCACTGGTAAGTACACTAAGCTGCTAGGCATGTAACAATGCACTGTGCAGGCTACAGGCAGACTGGGTTAACACTGGCCTACATCTCGTATGGGGGAATGCTCATGTACCCACATATATAGCAGGCTCAACAGCCATGTCACAGCACAGGGTAAGATACACCTATGGGAAAGTGCATAACCACAACCAATGTTAACAAAGCCACATATGGTAAGCTAGCATAATATTACAGTATATGGAATATCTGTTCTACACCACCCTCATATGTGCCACTCACAGAATGACCCTACATATACTGGGCTGCTACACAGTCTGGTCTGATGACTGTCTCTGGTATGGGACATGTGTGTGTATAGCCCTACAAACATGTATGCCAAAATGGTTCCATACAGTGGGGCAGCATGTAACATCACATAGAAGGGGAGCTAGAACAATGACATCTACCACAGTCTGTACACAGGCTAAAGTACATATTAACAATACACACACTGCCGGCATTCACCATCACTACACAGACCTCAGTACTCTACAAACATCCACAGAATGTGCAGGTTATGTCAGGAAATATAACCCCTACTGTGCATGACATGTGTAGCAATCTGATGTATCACTGGCTTGTTATCAGATATGATGACACTATTTATGGTGTACAGCACACACGCACCACTTCATGCACAACATATGTACAAAGGTTGACAGAGGTGTGGGTGACAGCACATACACAGGGCCAGTACAGACATGTTGCTGTGATAACATCATAAACTTACCATTGTAACGGGGTTTGTTGCAACATATGTCCTATGAGGGATATGAAGTCAGTAACTGTCACGGCCTTCACCATCTACAGACCCAATCCTCACGCTACCTTCTGCTTTCCACAGATAGATGCACCATGGCTAACACATGAAACCAAAGGCACAACACTGCCCATTCTGCAGATGACGCTGCAGATGGGAATTCCTCATATATATGGAACTGACATGGCAGGTATTGGGACATGTATGACAGGCATATCCAGACAAACACTGTTAAACCAACATTACTTCAAATGCAGTATAGCAGCACTTACAGTCTGTAGTCAGGTCAGGCACATCCCCCTTCTGTTTGTTGCTGTTTTTCCACAGTGTATGTTGTTAGAGGTAAATCCCCAATCCATCTGAGATGCTGTTTGCCAAACAACAGATCTAGTTCCTGCTCACAGTGACTAAAAAGGGTCAACACCACAATGATGGTCCTAATTATTGGAGTGCGTTTCCATGCATTTGGCTATGGGAATGTTACCACAGCTGTTCCACATGCAATCAGCTAGGGGAGGGCTGCAATTTGTGTAGAGACCATCAACTGATCATGAGCATCACTTAAAATACACATGCTGCTGCCTAAGCAAAGCAGGTTTGGGTCTCCACATCCACCACAGAGGGAGTGGGGGAGGCAGACAGAGGCAAATACGTGTCAGGGAGGAGTGGGATGGAAAACCTGAAGCATGTTTGTGCCACACACCTACTAGCACAGGGTATCAAACCCCCGACAATTATGTAGTGCTATCACAGTTCAATGCAGTTATTAGATGCGCCACATGCATTACCTGCTGTGGAGCACTCAGAACATATATGTGATGGTGAGTGACATCTGCAACAAGGATATGGTAGATGTACGGTAGGTGATGTACACGTGCCTGCCTGCATGAAAAGGTGCCAGCGTCAACACAGGCATACTCACACAGGGACGTACACACATTGACACACTTGGCAGGGCCAGGAGTGCAACTCATCACTAGTGGGATTGCCACAACACATCTATGCGCAGGTATCACATGCACCACACAGGTCACATAGAGGTCGTATGGGCAAAGAGTATGAGGAGGTGTCATACATTAGACAGCATGCTTCAGTATGGCCTGGGGGTTGTGCTGAGTGTGGCTGTGGACATATGCACCATTCAACACACACACAAACACACAGGGTGCAAGTTCTGATATGCATGGGTGCATGACTGCACAGGTGTGTGGTGGTCAATTGTGCCAGCAGGCTATACATGAGTAGGCAATGGGTATACCTTGGCATCAGGCCACAATACAATGTTCTGCATTGTGGCTCAGGCCTGTAGTTTCTGCATTTGCCCAGACAGGTGGGTATTGCATCCCCCATCCAATCACCTGGGTGACTATTGTGTGTGGCCAATGCTGTGCACCACTTGCCATGTATGTGTTCCTTAGTCCATGACATTGATGGTGTCTAGGATATGCACACCTCCCACATGCATGTCAAGTATCATGTGGAACTGTACCTGGGGTGTCTGGCCCATGTTGTGAACACAGATTATCATCAGATGTGCCAGTCTTGCCCACTTGTGGAAGGAACTGGTAATGGGCAGCAGGTTTTCCCTGCACTTACATTGATAGCATGCTAACAGCATTCCCAGATGTCAGTGTTATCTGTCCATACAGGGCATGTTGTCAGGCATGATATGTCCATTGTGAGTCACATGTGAAGGCACCACAGGTGGTGCAGGTGTCCATTGGGGAAAATGGTGGAGGTGCACTGTCTGCATGTACGTGCATATTGGACAGATGGGCAGGGTGATATGCCCTCTGTAGCCCACTGCTATCACTGCATAGTTACTATCAGTGGCCAGTATGCAGTGTACTACCCACATAGTGCCTGTTGCCTAGGCATGTGTATGCATATGAAACATGGGTTGAGTGTGTGCTCTAAGTAGTAGTGGGGTTGCTAGCTGTGACTGGCTGGCCATGATGTCACATGTATGGGTATGGCTTTGCACCCCAGCCTCTCAGCTATTTTACATCTGTTATCCCTGTATGGTTGATATTGTGATATATAGTAGGTCCACCATATAATAAATAAGCAAAACCTCCTCCACATTGCCCACAGGTGTCACACACTCACAACCACCTCTACACAGGATACGAGTCACACACACACACACACACACACACACACACACACACACACACACACACACACACACACACACACACACACACACACACACACACACAACCACCTCTACACAGGATACAAGTTACACACACTCACACACACACACACACACACACACACACACACACACACACACACACACACACACACACACACACACACACACACACACACACACACACACCATCTGGGAGTACAACCCCTACCTAACTAGTTTATTACACTACAGCACGGACATTACTGGAGTACTTCTTCCCCAAAGGTGTATTTCACAATGAATGACATCAGCAGGATTACCAGACTAGGGCATTTCAACTGTACTGTGAGTGACTAGCCTAAAATGCATTGCTCCCTACACAGACAGTGAGATACACACAAAACTGACATGTTTGGGTAAAGAATCCCTGACCAAGATCTATATCACACTACAGCATGGAGCTGTTATAGGATGCACCACAGGGATTACTAGGGAAATCCTCCCCCAAAGGTGTATTTCACAATAAATGACATCAGCAGGATTACCAATCTAGAGCATTTCAACTGTACTGCGAGTGACTAGCCTAAAATGCATTGCTCCCTACACAGACAGTGAGACACACACAAAATATCCATATCTGATATGTGTGGGTATAAAACTTCTGACCAAGGCCTATATCATACCACAGCACGGTACTGTTATAGGACGCACCACAGGGATTACTAAAGAACTTTTTCCCCAAAGCTGTATTTCACAATGAATGACATCAGCAGGATTGCCAAAGTAGGGCATTTGAAATGTACTGCAAGTGATTAGCCTATAATGCATTGCTCCATACACAGACATTGAAACACACACAAACATCCAGAACTGCCATGGGTGGAGGCGGAACCCTACCACAGTTCTAAATCACACTAAAGCAGTATGCAGTAACAGGACACACTACCGAGATTACTGAGCTACAACCTTACCAGAGGTGTATTTGTAGGTGGGTGACATCAGCAGTCTTGCTAAGGTTGAGTATATGGATTCTAAGGAGTGTGAGTACCCTAAAAAGCATTGTTCTCTACTCAGTCAGAGAGAGACAGAGGCACACAGACACACACACACACACACAGATTCACACACACACACACACACACACACACACACACACACACACACACACACACACACACACACACACACACACAGATTCATACACAAACACAGTTGCCACGTGTGGGGTTAAAACAGCTACCTCACTACTTTATCACACTACAGCAGTACGCAGTTACAGGATGCGCTTCAGAGATTATTGGGCTACAGTCTTCCAGGAGGTGTAATTCTAAGTGGGTGACATCAGCAGCCTTGACAAAGTTGAGTATATGAATTGTAAGGAGTGTGAGTACCCTAAAAGGCATTGCACTCTATACAGTCATAGACAGACAAACACACACAAATACACACACAGTGTTGCCAAGTCTGGGGTTAGAACTCCTACCTAACTAGTTTATCACACTACAGCAGTACACAGTCATGGGACACACCACAGAGATTACGGAGCTACAGCTCTATCAAAGGTGTATTTCACATTGGATGACCTCAGCAGGCTTGCCATAGCAGGGCTACGGGTAGGATAGTGTGTTCATGTGCCATAACCCATTCATCTAGGGGTTGACATGCCACATGCAGGCATACACGGGGTCATATGTCACAGGTACGTGTATACAGCTACAAAATGACTACTTCCTTGTACAGTCATGTTGCACAGCTGGCACGTGCACCACATAGTCTGTAATGCTGACAGATACTGGTGGCTAGTATCTGCAATGAGTGACATCTGGACCTCTTGTGTTTAGGACCCTTTGGCTGTGTGCTGGGTGGGACAGGCCTGGATGGCTCCTTGTCACAGTGACCCTCTTCCACACATCTTTGTACGTCTACCTTTGGCTTATTTTAGTATGTTGTCCTGACATATATGTCTGTATCCCTATCCACTGTGTGTGTAAGGCATGAGTGGTGCATACTGACAAGTGTCTGCAGTAACAACTGCAACTGAAAGATATGTCTGGTCCACTGGTTTTTAGTGTGTGAGCATGCCCAGTATGGCCATCTGTATTGAATTTGTGGATCGTGCCCAGGTTGTTTGTGCTGTAGTGCTGACCTTTGTGTTGTACACCAACAGGTAGCATGCTGTCTCTGCAGGGTATCCATCAACCATTTGGCTTTGACTGTTACTACATTTCTGCATAGCAAGGGGGCACACCTGACTGTTGCCACATTTCTAGACAGATATGGGGGGCACACCTGACTGTTATTACATTACTATGTAGGATGGGGGGGCATACCTGACTATTTCTATATTCCTACACAGGAGTGGGGGGGCACACATGACTGTTATTACATTTCTATGTAGGATGGTGGCCACACCTGACTATTTCTACATTTCTACACGGGGTTGGGGGGCACACCTGACTGTTTTTACATTAATATGTTGGATATGGGGGGAACAGATGAAACATGTACACATTCGCTATGACCGTACTGGTATGTCAGGTACTCAATTTCATTCTGTATTGCTAACTATCATATTGACTAGAGGCATATCAGTGTACTACAGATCTTGGCTTTGGTTTCCCTACATATTACTGTCTGACTTCCTGCCCTTCAGAACTAACTTCCCACTACCTGCCCTGCTGTGGTCTGTCTGTTTAGGCCTGGGGGGAGGTTAACCATAGCCATCATTCTGGGGCCATGGCACAGGCTCTGTTTGGGTTTGACTACACCTATCCTGCTGGCTGAGACTGTTGTTGGGTATGTGAATCATCCTGACTGGCATGTGTGGGTCTTATGGACACACATGTCACTCAGCCCATTACCTGCAGTGGGTTTTGTCACCCTGTGTAGTACTGGCTACTATGGTGACTCCAGTATGTGTTACAGATGTCATGGTGCCACTATGGGTGTTTACTGTCTGCTGCCATAACATTCAGCCACCCAATTCCCTTGCATGCTCATATACACACCATAGCTACAGGTAACAACACATTCTACTCCATTTGGCAATTGATAGGTTGATTGACTTACCTTGAGGGTGTGCCAGACTTGAGGATGGTGCTGGAGGGCTGCCTATGTCGGATGCACATAGTATACTCCCTATACATGGTTGAGCACAGGTAGTGTCCTATTTGGCATCCCTTTTACTGTATGTGCGAATCAGAGAGAGGTGTCATTCCCTGGGTCCCTACTGTGTCAGTGCATGTGCTATGCGTTGTCTTTTTGCCAAGACCAGGGCATACTGGGCATGCCTCCTTCTGCCTACTGGGGCAGGCTCAGGTTGTTCCTCCTTCGAGTCAGTCTGTGCCTGTGCAGGCCTTGACAATGGTGGGGGGATGTGTGGCCTTGCCCCATTCTGTTCCTGCTGCAGCTGTTTCTGGAGGATCATATTGTGTAGCATGGCACATACAAGGACAATTTGGGTACATGTAGCTGGTGAGTACTGCAAGGCTCCATCAGATGTGTCCAGACACTGGAACCGTGACCTGAGCATCCCAAACACATGCTGTATTATATGTCTGGCCTGTGCATGTGCCTCATTATGGCGTTGTTGTTCAAGTGTGTGTGCATTTCTGACAGGTGGCATCAGCCATGGCTCCAGTGTGTAACCAGCATCCCCCACTAAGTGACCATAGGGGATGTCCCCATTGACAAATCTCTGGTACAGCTGTCTCAGATGCCATATGTGAGAATCATCGTAGCTTCCAGGGCAGCCAGCACATGCATTCATTATAATGCCCTGGGCATCACAAATGACCTGGCAGTTGATGGAGGGGATGCCTCTGCGGTTGATGTAGGCCCTACCCTGATCACCGGGTGGTGCTTTGATGCATATGTGCATGCAGTCTATAGCACCCACTACCCCAAGGTATTCTGCTATTTGGTGGAAGAGATGCATATTGCTGGTCAACACCTCATGGGTGTTGAGGAAATATATGTGCTCACTGGCATGTGCTGACATGGCATCCAGGAACTGGTGGAATACTCTGGATGCTGATGCCTGTAAGATCCCCATGATATCCCCAGTTGTGCTTTGGGAGGTACCTGTGGCTAGTATACCTAGGCCTACACATACCTTGGTATCCACTGGGATGGGTTCCCCTCGGTCAGTTTGATGGGTCAGGTGTGGCTGGCACAGCTCAACAATTTGCTGTAGGAGGTCTCTGCCCACCCTATAGTGCTCCACTATCTCCAGATTATGTAGTCCCTGGTAGGTTACTCTGGGTCTGTACACTCTTCTCCATCTCCTCACTGTGGCTTGTTTGACAGCATTCACATTCTCACCACACTCAGCCTCTTGCACATGTTGCTCTATGTTGCCTGCTGCAGCCCTTCTCATTTTGTAGGTTTATTTGTTAAAATTTCCCCGCTTGTATACACTGGTGGTGTAGAGTGTGGGAAAAAAACAGAGGGTAAGGTGTTTGCTTAGTTTATAGTGGTGTGCTGGGCTGGGCTGGTCTGCTGCCTGTGTAATTGGCTTTTTCTGATACATTTCACCTGCCAGCAAAGCTAGTTCTCCTTGATAACCTTTCTACTGCTGTTTTCCATTCCCTTTGCCTCCCTGTTTAAGCCTGGGGGCGCGCTGCACAAACAGAGTGCTCAAATGCGCACAGAGTGCTATTTCCTGGTTTAACTTCCTTTTTCTTCCTGTAAAACCCGGTGCATGGCATGCACACTACTTACACTTTGTAAAGAGTGCTAGGCATGTTTTGACAGACCCCCTAGCTTAGCTGTGCTAAGCTAGGATAAATCCCGTGCCACAGAGCTCAAATCCACTTACAGTATGCCTGACACCCCCCCCCATGATGTCACCTATATCCTAGTCTTGCACCCAGCTATTTATACTCTTATACTCTTGGGACCTGCCTCACACCCTGGAAAAAACTGGGATTCACTATCCTTCCCCTTATTTGCATAGGATTGCCTCCTAATGCATAGTTACATGTCGCACACTGAGCCTCTCCCCTTAGCAACCATTACTCACTGGCCAGGTTGTCTTCTGCCTGCCATTGATTTGCATGGCAGAATACTGCTTTTAGTTAGACTGCTTATTTTAGGTTTTTATTTATTTTATTTTATTATTTTATAATTTTCTCTCAATCCCATTTGCCGCTGTCCTATGCTTAAACAGGCGAGATCGGTGAAAAAAAAAAATCAAAGTTTTTTTTTTTTTTAAACAGTTTGCAATGCCAATGGCCTTCTGCTTGGCCATTGGCCTGCTTCCTCAATGATATGCAGCCTTTATTTGGAGCTGTCATAGCTCCATTTTGTAGTTTGCAGAAATGTACTCAGTTACTGAGTACATTTCTGTAGACTGCACTCGTCCTGCACGGACAGCTGCCAGCTTCCTGGATCACATATTACCCTCATTTGCATGTTTTTCACCTGCAAATGAGGGTAATTTGCATACAGGAGCTTGGTCCATGCAGGATTAGTCTAAGAACTCATGTGCACGTCCCGGGAGCTCGTTCCTGCATCGTATGTCGGACATATTGCCAAAATTAGCTCTTAGACTAATCCTGCAAACAATAAAGGGCTTCATAAATCCAGGGGAATATCTTTTTCCAATGTTACCTAAACACAGATAAAAGCATAACTGAAAACAGGTAAATGTTATATTCTGAAAACCAAACTATTAGTACTGTCAGTCCTGTCAGTATTGTCTGAACATTGATAAACTGAAAACTAGTACTGTTGTACAATTGTCTGAAAATGTGAGAACAGTTTTACAGTGTTACCTGAACCCAGATAAAAAAAAAAAAAAACTGAAATCTTTTATTGTTATATTCTGGAGACTAAACTATTAATATCTTTTTCACAGTATTGCCTGAACATAGATAAAAACATAAACTGAAACTAGCACTGTTATATAACTGAAAACATACATACTTGCATTAAATCACACATTTTAAGTTTAAACCAACATTGGAAAAAATAACTGAAAAACATAGACAATCAACTTCTGTACCACAGCTTTTGCCAAATTTTACTCTGCGTTGTCCCAGTCACTGATGAGGTAAGGGAAGCCCTGCTTTAATGCTGATGTGTCCTTTTTATACTTAGGCCTTTTAAATCTCTTCTTTTCATCTCTTGTAAGGCTGGGTGGCTGAAGTTCTTGATTGTATTTAATATCAGGTCCTTAAAGTAACATTTGCGTCTTTATCAATTATAAACTGATAGCACTGCTTGTTGCCCTGACTTTATTTACATTTTTCTGCTTGAAATAAACCTTTGCTGCTAATAAACTCTTGTAAGTCTGTAAGCAAACTGAAATCTTAAAGGAAACTAAAGTAGTAATTTAACACTGTGCATTTTTGCACCTATATCAAATTAATCTTAACTGTTGAACTTTTTAAATTTACTCTCATGACACTCAAATTTTAACATACTATTCTGTGAGTCAACCCCCACCCACTGCCCTACCATAGCCATTTCTTTAGCTGATGTCATTTAACTTTTTAGTACTACTGAATGCTGCAAGAATTTATCATTACTGTCTACAATTTTCTTGGATAAATAGTAAAAACTGCAAATGCATTAAATTGATCTTCACCGTACTGCCTTATGGCATACAGTGATGTCCTTAATTTAGTTTGCTAAACTGGCTGTAATCTGATCTGATGGGCTTGGTAAACTGCAATTTTTGTATGAAATATATACAATCTTAAACTGATTACATAAATACATTTATTACCAGATTTAAATTGATCTGATTCTGGAAGTTTACTTGTCGATTCTTCATAACATAAGAGTTGAACCTGTGGCTTTATTGACACATAATATTTATGATGTACTATTTTTATGCATAGGATTTAAACTCTTGACTGTACTGTTACTTTTACAATGTAGCACTGACTTTTATATTCTGTAAACAAAACATTATTTAATATTTGTGAATGCTTTTCATCTCTGTATTAATATATTGTTTATGAATTGCAACAGTTTAGTACAAAGTTCTTATCTAATGACTGTTAAACAAAATAATAACACAAAAAATTCATTTGCCAAAACTGTAACTGTAAAGCCTTTATTCTGCAAATTAACTTGACTGCCATTTCTGGTATACCCTGCAAGACATAAATGCATATGGTTATCCTTTTTTTCTAACTGACAACACCCAATATGTCTTTCTGAGCACTTTAGCTATGTCAGCTGAACTGGAATTTATTTTATCTTTAAACCATAAATCTGCATGTTCCTGTTGTAACCAATTTTTCAAATTCTGTACGTTTGCAAAAATCTTGTTACTGAAGTCTAAAACAGCATAAAACTCTGACATGTCCATACCTAATATGGTACAGTTACACTTTGAACTGTTAGCTGCTGTAATCTTTGACCCTTTAAATCCTAACAAAACTGCATTTGCATCATCTAATAAAGATCTATGTGTAGCCGAAGTTGATTTGTCTGTATTAATCAGTACATTATTCCATAAATTTTCTGTAAACAATGAAATATTGTCATTTCTTTTAACCTTAAACAATGACAGATAAATGCTCTGGTTTGTTACTGGACTGCCACACGCTTTATATATGAGCTGAAAATCCTTTCCTATTGAACTAGCAACAACACTCACTGTGGCTATGGAATGTGTTATTTCTCTACTTTGTTCTGAAACATTAATTGGCAATGAAGTCTGTATATTATCCCACCTCAGTGAAATATTTGCACTGGCTTTGTACACTGATGTTTTTTGTCTGTATTTACCATATTGGAACTTAGCTTTGTACCTGGAATTACATGAAAACAAGAATGTATTATATTCTGAACATTTGTATATGAAACTGTACTGCAACTTAACTCTGTATGTTGAATTGTATGTGCTGAAGCATTTACATAAGAATTTCTGTTATTTAAGTCTGAAACCATACTGATAGAAGGTGACTCATTATGTCAATGCTTTGCTGTAGCCTGCTTTTGTGATTTAACCCTTTTGCGTTTAGAAATATTTAACATTACTGAACTAAAACCTTTAACTTTAAAAGAACATTTCTGGAACACAGTTTTTTAGACTGATTTACCCAGTTTTTAACTTTAAACCATTTACTGATGTCCTAACTGTAGAAGTATTACCTGACATGCTTATAAACCGGTATGCAAAGACCTTTACTGATGAATTTAAACTTTTTTGAGCTGTTAACTAAAAAGTGCATATAAAGTCTTAGATAACTTTATGATGCTGGAAGAATGTAAATCTTTTTTTTATTTTTGGCTGTGACATCACACTGGAAACTTGAAAGTTTGTGGAGCTAGCTGTTAACTGGCTAATGTATTGTATGCTCTGAATGAACACTGCTGAAGTTTGTTGATTCACTGCTGGCCTGTTGAAGTTCTTTGAGGTGTTTTCTGAAGTAAACACTAGTGGTGTCAATTTGTTTAACAGCTGCAATTACTGTATGTAGAGGTTGTCTCCACTGCTTGTTTTCTGTATGACGTCTGGAATCTTACCAAATGGTCTGGTCTGTACAGTCTGTAGAAATGCTGGGTTGCTGGTTAATAATAACAGTGCTGCTAAATATACCCAAAGTTTCTGCACATATATTCTGATTATCCTGAATAATGTAAACTGAAACAGTCCTTATTTGACCTGTCTCTGTACTCAGGCTCAAGTGTCAGTATTGTAGCTTCCTTTCTAAAATGCTGAATATTTAATCTTTTCTGTATGTCAGGCCAAACTAACTGACTTCCCTAACTGTATTTGCAGTATATTTTAATAATATCAAAATCCTGTAATATTTTACATGCCTACTTAGCCTTGCTTACCTTGGTTTCCAAGCCTGGTCTTGCATGTGCTTCTTTATCTAGCATTATATTGCTATGTACAATTCTGACACAACATTTCTAGGCCTATTTTATCTTTTAGCCTGCCTAATGCCTAATAACTACTTTAAAATGAAAGTCCCTAATCTAACAATGAAGCATAATCCTAATATATATGGAACAAGGGAGAGGAAATTGCCATGCAATCAACCTGTTGCAGGCAACAAACTTACACAGAAGTGCATAGCTCTCAACCTGTTAGAGTAAGACATCGGGCCCAAGCCATAAATAATGAGGGAGGCCAAAGGCAAGAATATAGGGCCAATTTTTATATGTTCCCCTTACAAACTTAGTTGATAGAATAACAGGTTTTGCATTAGCATGAATTTTCTGAATCATATAAATTCTGAATCTAAAATGTCTACCATTATTTTCTGACTTCAGTCCTCAAAGAGTTGGCAATGATTTGCCAGTAAAACACAATTTTATGAGTAACATTTCAAAAATATGAGACAGACATCTGGACATTCTGAGAAAATCTGTACAGTTGAATATAGTATGCATAAGTGCTATTTGCATTCACGGAGAGGTTTCATGGCCAGATGCACTGGTACACACCACACAAACTTGTTTAAATGCACAGACCTTCATTAATATTCATTGCACTCCACTGCCACAGACACTACTTTGTGTACATGGATACAGTCCATGTAGGCTCTACATGGAGCTTGCACTGAGTTTATTGAATCCTGGGGATACTTTAAAAAGGTAAAACAAATGCTGAGTGTGAGCATGTCTTAAAATAATTGAAAGACTAGTGTACCATGTCTAGAAAGAATAAGCTATTCATTTTATGAAGATATGAAAGGTAAAGAAAGCATTGGATTTCACACGGGCATGAATGAATGGCTTAGTGTAGGCACATGATATGTGAATGTGACTAAATGTATATGAAAAAAAATGTGAAAAGATTAAAATAAAATATGGAGACCAGAAACTCTACAAAAGAAAGATTAGACCAGGTATTCAAAAATATTATCTGTGCCTGTGCTAACTGGTTGATGCAGGACAGTCCAATTACAGCACAGCAATGACCTGTGATTCAGAGTCATAAAAAAGCAACAACAACAAAAAAAAACAGCAAGCAATACTTCATCAGTGGCTTACTTACATTTCTCTGAATTGAATACTGCATTCTCATACCTGAATACATAGTGCTCCCCTATTAACCTATGCATCTGGGTTCCACAGGCACCTTCCAACATGCATCCGCAAACTTAAATGCAGGCACCTATACAGCCTCTTTCACACACACACGTGCACACTCCTGCAGATATGCTCACACATAGATGCACGTACACAACATGTTAGTACGATTCTCTGAATCATTCAACTGCGTTATTTCAGTCCTGATGATATTTCCTTGGAAATGCATATGGCTAATTAGCATTAGCCATGCCCCTGGACTGTTGCATTTGTAGGCAACTTTGCTAGTGAGACTACTCTCCATGGTATAGGGTGGTGGCAGCATATAGCAGTAAAATGTTCTCAGTCACTGAATTCATTGTGAAAATCTGCTATGTACAGACTTTTGAATCCCAGGGTATATGATATTTTTGAAAATACTGCAAAAAAAAAAAAGATTTCATAAAGTTATTAAGTCAGTATTATATTAAAGTATCTATGGTATTCTGTGAAATCCGGTATGAGATGTTAATAATGATACAAGATAAAGAAGTTGGTAAGGTGAATGAGAAAAAGACAAATATTAATATCATATAGTCAAATTGTCTGCCAGTATAAGTCAGTTTCAGACACAGCAAAATATGGAGAGTTTTAGGATTGAAATAATGCAAGCATTGAAGGCAATGTAGGAGAATATTTGGGTAAAGGTAATGTTGACTGGATGAACAGGAGATGAGTATGAGTAAAACAAGGTTGCCTGATGTGTGTTATAATTTTGTATATAATGGTGATAAATGCAGTGATAGAAAATGGTTGCAACATATTAAATGAAGTGTCTTGGGAGATAAACAAGGGTGTTAATGCACAACTGTTTTGTCTTAGACAAATTATTTAGTTATAATAGTGAAAAACTGGAATGGATGAAAGAATTTATTTTTATTTTATATTTAATTAGCCCCCACTATGTCAGAAGCCTGTTTTCATGATAGATATGAAGTGGTATTTCTACTACCACTATGGGATATTTGCCCATGTCAGCAGGCAACTTTGCCTACTCTTGATAATTGCCATAAGATCTTTTACATTCACTTGAATTACCACCAAATCAAGTAGATGGAACCTTGGTTTAATGTCTTATCTGAAGGATGGCACACGCAGGAGTGCAGCACACCTTCTTGCTGCACTGCAGTGTCACCAATTGTAAAATTAATCCAGCCACATAAAGTGGGAATAGAACCCACAACCATCTGCTCTTGGTCAAACTAAAAAGTTATATAAGGTGAGTTTAAAGTAAAATAAAACAATAAATGTTTTGGAGATATAATGAGAATAGGTGAAGTACATTGTGATAGATGAAGTAAATCCATTAGGAATAAATTATGGAAAATAAACAGTATTTTTATAGCAATGGGAAGATGTAACACAAGAGAAAAACAAAGGAGCTGCATTGTGGAAGTTTTTCAACTATCATACATGTAGCTTATAATTTATAATCTTCTATTAAATTTAGCATATGTTGGGGAGTATATAAGTTTCCACCTATTTTTAGAAAAGAAACCCTCTTACAAATATTTGCTATTTTGTGGGGCTCATGACAATCAAAAAATAAAGGAAGTAATCTTCCAAAACAGTAAGGATAAAGTTATGCTGGTTTTAGTTAACCCAATTATATAGTTATCACCAACACATTTATTCTGCATGTTACAAAAAGATGAAATACATCCAGGAAAATGTAAATTGCTATATGGGAAATAGGAAGATGTATAAAAGGAAATCAAAGCTGGTAAAAGAAAAGGATGTGGGATAGTAATGCAATTAAGGAATGACACTACTTGGAATATCTCAGTCCTCTTCATGTAAAAAGACATAAAAGGTTGATTGAGAATTCATGCTACCACAAAAGAACTTTAACAAACTAGCTAGACAAGATTAATTCAAGTCAGTTAGACCAACAGGTTGGTGGCACAGCAAGAAGCATCAGAGACTATTCATGTGCAACTAACAGTGGGTAAAACTGCCTTCCAGTTTATAGCCTGCTACAGACCACCCTCCCAAACCCAGGAACCCCACTCGGCCTTCCTGAGAACACTGGAAAATATGAAGGTCTCTCCAAACACCATTATATTGGGCGACTTCAACTACCCAAACATAGACTGGGAGCATTACTCCAGCTGCAACACCCTAGCCCAAAGGTTCCTAGAATTTATAAACTCAAATGCTATGGAACAACTTGTTACCACTCCCACAAGAGGGGAAAACATACCAGACCTGATCATCACCAACATGGGGACACTATGCTCCAGACCAGAAGTGTATCCCTCACTGGTAAGATCAGACCATAAACTAATCTCACTGGATTTTCACATCCCGACCCCACCCCCTGCCCAGAAAACCACAGTGAAAAACTTCTCTAAATCAAATTTCACACTCCTCAAAACCGAGGTGGAATCCTTCAAAGCCCCCGGGCCTGTGGAAAATATGGCCCAGACCGCAGAATCCTTTATAAACACATTCTATGAACGCCTTCAGGAATGCATGGTTCATGCAATCCCAAATAAAACCAAGACCCAATCCTCCAAAGGCAGACGTCCTGTCTGATGGACCCAGCCATAAACAAACTATACAATAGAAGGAGGAAGCTACTACATGATAGAGCAAAATCCCAAAAAGGGAAGGCATCTCTGATCAGTATTAGCAAAAAACTACGGGTACTCATAAAATCGTCTAAGGCCAGCTTCGAGAGAAAAATTGCACAGGACACTAAGGATAATCACAAGGCTTTCTTTAGTTATGTCAGGAACCTGGGTGGGAATTCCCAGAAATGCTCAGAATTAGTCCAAAATGACAAAAAATACACCGAACCCACAGACATTGCCAACATCCTAGCTGACACGTTCAGCGCAAACTTCTCCCCCCCTCCCCACCAAAAGGGCAAATATCTATCCCAGCAGTGTGCTGCCCCCCCAGACATCTCAGATGCTCAGGTAAGAGCCGCCCTCTCCAAAGCAAAAAACACAGCATCAATGGGACCAGACAGTGTCCCGGGCTGCGTCCCACATGAACTCCAAGAAGAGCTAAACCCAAACATAAAACTACTGTTCAATCTCAGCCTTACTACAGGATATGTACCCAAAGTGTGGCGTACAGCAACAGTGGTCCCTCTCCACAAAGGTGGTGCCTCAACAGATCCTGGAAACTATCGCCCCATAAGCCTGACTAGCTTGGTCTGCAAAGCTATGGAAAGGATCAACATGGACCTCATAAATAAAGATATTGGGGACCTACAGACACTGGATCCTACCCAGTTCGGCTTTGTTAAGGAGAGATCCTGCCTCTTAAACCTGGTCGATTTCTTTGAAACAGTCACCAAGGCCATTGACGAGGGGAAGGTGGTCCACACAGCCTACCTGGACCTCGCAAAAGCCTTCGATACAATACCCCTCTCGGGCATTATAGATAAGCTCACCAGCTTAAATATAAACCCCTATGTCACTAGATGGGTTGCAAACTGGCTCAAGGACAGAACCCACATGGTTAGAATTGCTGGAGCCATGTCAGACTCCAAACCAGTTACAAGTGATGTCCCACAAGGCTCAGTCCTGGGACCTCTCTTGTTCGGTATATATTTCTCGGAGGTACAGGCCAACACGGAAGGACTGTGGCTGACCAAGTTCGCAGATGACTGCAAACTGGGCCATAATCGACTCTCCAGCCGACACAAGCATCCTCCAAAAGGGCCTCATAGAAACAGACAACTGGTGCCAGAGCCATGGCCTCAAGGTAAACGCCAAAAGTGTATAGTCATCCCCTTTGGCAAAACAAAGTGCCCACAAATTACCACATAGTTGGTAATCCATTAAGTACAGAAGAAGTAATTAGGGACCTGGGGACCCAAGTTGATAGCAATCTCTCATTTGACAACCACGTGGCCAAAGTGGTTAGAAAAACATTTTATATAGCCCACCTAATCATGAAGGGATTCACATCTAGATCAGGGGAAGTCATCGTGCCTCTTTACTCATCCCTCATCAGGCCCATAATTGAGTACAATGCCCCTTTTGGGATGTACCTTACCAGACACCTGCAGCAACTGGAATGACCCCAAAAGTACCTCACCAAGAGGATCAAAGGGCTCAAACAGATGCCTTATGCTGCCCAGTTAAAGAAACTCCAGCTCTACTCAGTGGCATACCGCCTGCTCAGAGGCAATCCGTGCCTGACGTATAAAGCCATGTCCAACCCGGAATTAATGGACATGCTGCACCTCAGAAAATCCAAATCCCATCAAGCTACGCGCTCGAGAGACTTGAACCTCAGCACTGAAATAAATAGGCCATGTTGGAGGGACAGATTCATAAGCCAGAGGCTCCCTTCACTCTGGAATAAAATCCCAGTCCAGGTTAGGCAGAGTCCCTCATTGACTCTCTTCAAGAGGAATCTTGATGAGTGGATGGGAGATCGTAGGTTTACCCTGGGTATCACTTCTGTGTCACTGTTAGACAGAGGCACAGTATACTAACCTCGAAAAAGGGCATAGCAAAATTAATTTAAAATGGGTGGCGAAAGCCAAACACACTCTGGCTAGGCTTATAAATGCTCTAGGGCAGATAACCTAATATGAACCTATGAACCTATGAACTGCATGTCTGAACAAATTCAGTAACGTTAGGCTTAAATACAGATAGATCTACAAATAAAAATAGAAATCATCAGTTAACTTTACTTTGAATACAAGTTCTTCACTTTTGCATGGATGGCTGTTGATGTGAGGAGAATACTTCAGAAGCATGCACAGGCAGTCTTACCAAGCATTGTTGAGCTCTGTGGGAATAAGCAAAGAACAACTCAAATGCACCAAATTTATACAGGCATTTAAAACATGAGAAACTGCAGAGAATCCCTTCACTGGGGTCAAAAGTGCAGGAACGCACCAATTAAGAATCAACAAGTACAAAGTAGCAAATTGCACATTAATACTGCCAATAAAGCTTTCAAAAGGTGCAGTTCTCCTCAATCTCCACAGTATAATATCCTGTCATCAAGTCAGGTGTCTCTGAACAAATAAGTCTGCGAGCAAACTACATTTGTCCAAAGACCACTGCCAAACAAATATACATTTACCATTGTGACCAGCTTTATTAAACAAACCAGTTAATATATTGCAAAAGTTAAACATGAACATAACAATACATCAGAGTTACAACCAAATCACAGAATAACATTTAATGCTGGCATCTCCCGTACAAGCAGTGTTAAATCCCACCAGTTATTTTGAACACACCACAGACTTCCAAAGCAGTGTACCAGCACTTACTTCTGAATGGTTAAATATCAAAAAGGGTGAAGGCATAAAAGGGGGTCAAACTTATCCCCTCTTAGTCCACCCATCAACCTGCCACAGCAAGTTGTTCATCCCCTTTCTCTTTACTACACCTTAACCAAATTTTTTAAAAATTAAACAAGTGAACTGTAACAAATCAGAACCTGTATCACTCAAGTAAACACCATTCCTTCTGCACCATGAAGCACCCCGCTCATCAAATGTCTATGTTCAATGATATACAAGCCTAACTTCTTTAACAATCTTGACACTCTATGATTAACAAACTGTCTAGTTCTCTCCAAGCTCATAAAGTTACCCACATGCCTCCACACCAAGCTAGATACAATGTGAGACCAAACTTTCACCATCCTTGGAATTCACTGCTTCAACTCTAATAAATCAGTAACAATCCCACCTAACAAAGCTCTTTTGGGTAAGCATCCAAAATCATTACTCTCTAAATGAACAACTAAAACACAGGATACACCTAGCCCTGCCTGTAGCTCCTCATATTTTCCAAACAAATGTTGCCACCTGAGACCTCAACAGATTTACCAAGACACCTTTCATCTGTCCAGGTCTTGACCAAGCCTACACCTCCCTAGTCTAATTAGAGATCTCTTTGTTACCCAGAAAACAAAAGAGTAATGGAACAAGACAATAGTTCCACCTGCAAAATAAAAACATTTACTCAAATGGCAAAACCACTATCAGATATAAGATAAAAAAATCTTTAGAAGGCAACCTCTACATTCTATGTATCATTTCCTATGATCTTCCCTCCTCAATCAAATCAGATGTTCTTCCTATCCCAAACAAATGTGCCAAAAACCTATCCCAACAATACTCTGACTCTCCAATGCAGCCCTAATAATCAAAACAAAATGTGCTTCCATTATAATATTAGCATCACCCTAATATAAAAACAGTTCATCCAATGCACCTCCATGCACTCTCTGGAACTGCCTAGTTCATGCATCACAACCTACCTTACCTTTTTTGACTGATGTAACTGTATCACAAAGGATGATTCAGTAATATAAATATCTCCCCATAACAATGCCCCCAATACTTCCCACCCCTAAACACTCCCATATACATAAACACAATCAATGCAGCCCAAACAGGGTACTCTAGCTGGCTGGATGCAAGACTATACAAACATTTCAGCAATACTCAAAGCAATTGCTTACTCAATGGAAAAAAAAACTGTCTACTCTTGGACTGTTAACTTTCTCTCATTGTACCTCTCAACCTCTTAGAGCAAGAAATCTGGACAAAGCCATAAATAATGTGGGGACAAAGGCCTTAAAATAGGGACAATGTTTAAATATTGCTCTTTCAAGCTTAGAAAGTTGATAGAATAACAGGTTTTACATTAACATGGATTTTCTGAAAGTTATGAAGTTTGCAATTAAAATGTCTATCATTATTTTCTGACATCAGTCTCAATGGCCTTCCATTGATTTGCCAGAAAAACAAAATTTTATTAAGAACAGACCAAAAATATGAGGCAAAAATCTGGATGCTCTGCAAAAATCTGGACAGTTGAGAGGTATGTGTCCCATCCTTTAATCATCCTACTCACCATTCATGATTTTGTAAATTGCTGAATTATATGCCTTCCATGTGGAATTTGAACACAATTTCTGAATCAACCATCTTGCTACAGCTTTCCAAGGTTCCCACCTCCTCTGGCAATACCACTACTTCCTACCTGACATCTGGTGCTAGAGATCCAAACATGGGAAGTTGAAAACAAGAACGATTATCTGCTATCTCATTGAAGCAGCCAGGAATATGCCTAGCAGAAAATTAAAATTAATTAACAAACTTTGCAACATTAAATACCACAAAACTAACAAAGCCAAAATTGACCTAGTCACCTTCTTCACCAAAACCTGTTCAATTACTTTGTTATTAGAAAGAAAAATACACTCTCCTATTCTGTAACCACTCCTTCCAAACCACTGAGTCTGCCCAAATTGGCATTAGTTTTAAAAATGCCACACCCCTTTTCCATATATCCAGCTGCTCTTGCGTCTTTCTTCTGTCTCTAATCTGCCAGTCAGTGGACACTTCCCCTTGTGAATGCACTGCCTGGTATCATAGCCTTTCTTGACTACACTGGTATCTAAACAACTCTAAACAACTCCTCTGCCTGAGACACTATCAGTGCCGAAAGCTCCTTCAGGGATTGTACCTTAACCATGTAAAAAACAAACAAATAACAACAACTTAATCAGTTTTCCCCAATCTTACACACCCACCAACATTCCAACTTTATCAACCAATCCCCCTTTATCTGCCCCCTTCAAAAATACAGCTAAAAACTCACACTATACTTCCACCAATATACCAGGGAGCTCCTGCCCCACTTCCCTAGCTAAGCCCATGCAAAAGAACTAAATAAAAGGAAGACTACCAACAGCCTGTAGAATGCATTAATAGTACCGTAAGTGAGCATTTCTATAAAATTAAAATTAATATCTGACTACGTTTTAATCACCGCAATACCTCTCAACCTCTTTGCACAATAAATCTAGACCAGCCAACAGTGGGAGGATAATCACTCAGAGTTATAGACAAGAGTTTAGTTATTGTTCTTATAAACATAAAAATTGCTAGGATAAAATGTTTCACATTAGCATGCATTTCTGAAGAATATGAAATCAGAAACCAAATGTCTGTCATTATGCAATGATGTAACTTCTTATTGATTTCCCAGAAAGCCAACTATTCTAAAAAAACAGACCAAACTCTGAGGCAAAATCTATGCATTTTTCAGAAAACTGGAGAGTTGATAAATACCCCCCCCCCCCAAGGCAAAAAGTGAAGCCTCCCCTGCTTAATCACCCTAACCTACCTACTCAACCACTCTGCACAAGAAACAGTATAAAGACTAAATACTGAGGCATCAAATTAATAAAGTGACAGATTCAAAATGTTTGCAAGCAACACTAACTCAACAATACTGGTTTACTTCAGCATGATTATTTTTTATTTTTTTTCAAAGGGACTTATTCCTGAAACAGCAGAAACTGGCCATCCTACAACTACATTATTACTAGGAATGCTACCTGGTAATACAGAAAACACAAAAAGTGTATCACCTCATCCCTCTCACTACCCTCCCAAATAAGCTAAATAGTGACTCCAAAGCTGCAACACTAAAGCATATATTCAAGTGGTCATGATACGATAGACTACTCCCTGCTTAATCACTGCCTTATGTCCTTTTTTCTTAAATTAAATCTTACCATGACAATTGCTGTTGTGCAGTCAAGCTGATGCAATACATCAACATGTGTCCTATATGCACGTCCATCTGCTTATATTATATTACGCACCAGTATATCAATCTGCAGACTATCACAAGCCCTAGGTAAAATTAAAGGTCAAACTCAAGCCTTGTACCCTGTGTTATAACAAACCTGACATAATGTATGGAAAATGGCCCAAGGAGATTACATGAACTGGGCACTCATGCATGAAAATGCTCTTGGCTACACCATGAAACAAATGCTATAAAAAAAATAAAAAAAACACTCTGCTCCAAATCATAAATACTGACCACTAACTCATTGGCATGTTGTCCACAACAAAATGGGAGTATCTACTCCCCTGATTCTGGTTTATCACACTGATTAGGTTACTTTCCCTAAAAGAAAACTGAAGCATGGTAAACAACCCACCATGCCTCCTAACCACTTCCCCAACCTAGCATAAGCCTACAGTCTTGCCAAGATTCCTCCCAATAAAAACTGTAACAGCAACCCCACAACTGCTACCCAATGCCTGCACTGACCTGAAGACCAAGAATCACCCTATTTCAAAACAACCAAAAATATGCCAGAAAGTCCCTCTTACTTAAAAACAAAATAGTACTTACCTCTACTACCCACAAAAATCCCAATAATAACAGCTTACTTTTCCACTGGCTAGCTACTATCAGGCCTCTTGAAGATGACTACTAGCCTGGACATGGCTCTCTCATGCACCAAACCATGTAAAAAGAGATTTGGCTAGTCCCAACCTGAGTTTATAAAATGTAAACCCCTACCCAACACCTGTCTCATTTCCTAGCCTAACAGTTCCTCCATTCCTCTTACCTTTTAACCCATCCCAAGCAATCCCCAACCTGTCACTCATCATCAGTCATACAGCATCTATCAGCCAGCCTACCACCCCTCATACCACAACGAATTCAGATGTCTCTCAACAAATAAGCCTGCAAGCAAACTACATTTACTAACAGAAAGTTCAGAGCTGCTGTAAGAAGCCAGACAAAGCAGACACTACAGCTGATAGTCCACAGTATTTTACGTCTGCATGTGAATCAAACTGGCATGTAAAAATGTTTTGACTCAGTGATATACAGAATTAATTAACAAAAACCCAGGTTACCATACAATCAGTAAAACAGATGTGTCCAAACTAGATAAAATCAGATCCTAGAGTGTGTATAACACAGCCAATCTGGCACCAATGCTGTGAGTAACTGCTCGAGTATGTTATTTTTAATAAGACTGTCTCAGCTAAAGAACAAAATTGTTTACTTACAGAAAGTTCAAAGCTGCTGTAAGAAGCCATACAAATTGGACACTACAACTTATAGTCCGCATTAATTTAGGACTGCATGTTATCAAAATGGCAAGCAAAAATATTTTTGCCTTGTGATATATAAAAATAATTAATAAAGACCAGGATAGCAATCCAATTAATAAAACAGATATTTACAAACCAGATAAAACCAAGAGCTTCAGTAGCACAGCTAATCTGCTGCTAAGGTTGTGATTCACTGACCAGGCTTACTATTTTTAACAAAACTGTATCAGTTAAAGAACAAAAATGATTAATTACAGAAAGTTTAAAACTGGTATAAGAAACCAGATAAATCCGACACTGTATCTTGTACTCTATAGTATTTCAGGTCTACATGAGAGTCAAAATGGTAAACAATGTTTTCACGCATTGATAAATAGAATTCATTAAGAAACACCAGAGTAGCAATCAGATCAGTAAAACAGAACAGTACAAACCAGATAAAGCCAGATTCAGGAGCTTGTATAACAGCCAACTGCCACAAAGGCTATAAGTAACTGTTCGGGCCTGCTACTTTTAACAAAACTGTCTTATCTAAAGAATAAACTAGTTTACATACAGAAAGTTCAGTGCTGCAGTAAGAAGACAGACAGATCAGACACTACAGCATAACTATATTTCAGGTCAGCATGTGAGCTAAAATGGCAAGCAAAAATGTTTTGGTCCAATAATATAAACTGTAGTTAACAAAGACTAGCATAGAAGAAAGTCATGGCAGCACTCAGCAGGATAAAGCACATTCAGCAAACTAAACAAACAACTCAGATGGTGAATAAAGTCTACCAAAGTCAAATTTGAGGTGTTTGGCTTCCCAGGCCAAGGAAAACCACAAAGTATTCTTTTGCTATGTCCGCAACCTCAAATGCAAAAAACAATTGTGTGTGGAGCTCATTGTACATGGAGCCACCTGTACCGAGCCAGAAGATATAGCAAATCTCCTGGCTGATAAATTCAGCTCCAACTTTACGCCTCTCTCTCCCCCTTAATCTTTCCTCCGGAAATGTCATCAACTATAACTCCCCCTACTACCACTAGGGAGCAGGTCGTTAATGTTCCCTCTAAGACCAAGAACACTCCATCAGTGGGCCCAGACAACATCCCAGGATGTCTTCTAAATAGCATGAAACATGACCTAGCAGGCCATCTGGAATTACAATTTAATTGAAGCCTCCAAACAGGCTTCATGTCTCATTAATGGAGAAAGGCAACAGTCATCTCTCTGCACAAAGGTGGGCCATCTACAGACCCTGAAAACTGTAGACCCATAAGTCTCACTAGTTCTGTATGTAAATCCATGAAAAGAATTATCATGGCGATGATGAATGGAGATATAGTAAACCTCCAGACACTGGACCCAACCCAGTTTGGTTTTGTCAAGGGCAGATCATGCCTAATCAACATGGTGGACTTCTTTGAGAAGGTTACCAAAGCAATGGATGAGGGCAAAATCATTCACACTGCCTACCTTCACCTGGCCAAGGCATTTGACACAATACCCCACTCCAGAATTGTTTACAAACTCAGGAGGTTAGGTACAGACTTGTATGTCACCCAGTGGATAGCCAACTGGCTCACAGACAGGGCCCAGGAAGTTCGAATTGGGGAGTCCATCTCTACAAAGAGGCCAGTCACAAGTGGAGTCCCTCAGGGATAAGTCCTTGGACCGATCCTTTTTGACATTTACTTCTCAGAAGTCAAAGCCAATGTCAATGGTTTCTGGCTGACTAAATTTGCAGAAGATTGCAAATTAGGAGCTGTCATTGAATCTCACACTGAGACAAATGTTCTCCGGGGGGGGGGGGGGTGACACAGACAAACAACTGGTGTCAGAGCCATAGACTAAAACTAAAAAACAAGAAATGCATAATAGTATCCTTTGGAAAGTCATCCATCCCTGGTAACTATCATATTGACAACACACCCCTTAGAGTTGACCCAGTAGTCAGGGACTTAGGGACACACATAGATAGTAACCTAGCCTTTGATCATCAGGTGTCTACAATGGCAAGGGAATCATTCTATGTTGCACAATTTATAACAAAGGCATGACATCTAATTTCAAGGAAGTTATTGTTCCACTGTATTTGGCATTCATCAGATCTATCATTGAACACAATGCCCCCCAGGCATATCCAATGATTGGAGCGTCCATAGAGGTTCCTCCCTAAAAGAATACAGGGTGAAAGTAAAATGTCCTATCCAGACCGCCTCAAGGCCCTATCCCTGTATTCTGTCTCCTATAGGCTTTTGAATGGGAGATCAATGCCTGGCATACAGGGCACTGTCAAACCCCACTCTAATGGACCTCCTGCATATCCACAAAACAAACAGAACCAGAATTAATCATTCTAAAGACCTAAATCTTGCCTGTGATATAAATAGGACCTGCTGGAGAGATAGGTGTGTATCTCAGAGAACACAGCATCTAAAGAACAGGCTCCCCATCTATGTGAAACAGAGTTCCTCCCTAATCCAATTCAACTGCAACTTAGACAATCGGATGGGAAACTGGAAATTATTTTCTGGTTTGGCACCTATGTCTCTAATGGACATAGGTAACTTGTAAATGGTTCATCTCCAAGGCCCATGCTTACACTTATCAGGGGTGTCAGAACTTGTCAGAGATTTGGAATGCATGGCTAGGCTTAAAAAGGCCCTTGTGGTCATTAGCCTAGGTAAACACATATGAACCTATGAACCATTGGACTAAATGGAACAAGCACTTTCCTAATGAGTAGGGGTCCTTTATTAAAATTCACAGATACAGTATATATATATATATATATATATATATATATATATATATATATATATATATATATGTATGCTCTATATACATTTGTACATTATAATTACAAAGTTTCCTTTATTTACAATAACATAAACATATTTCTCAAGTTATTTCATAGTTTTCATTCCCATCTCAGTTTTCCACAACCAGAACCTTATTTATTTCAAAATTTCTGACAATATCCATTTCCCATTGTACTTTATCTCATTAATTCTTTCATTCCATATGGTCCATATTATACAAAACAACTTTCTATCCAGTCTATTTGTATAATTTTGTTTCACATTTTCATAATGTCCATAGCCGATCATGACCATGTTTATCTGTCAAACATGTTTCAGATGGCGCCCTACTTCAACTTACGCCTCTTGGAAAACAGCAAACTCGATGTGGTGTGTGGATGGATTGGGTGAAGTCAGGTTCTAGTGAAAAACTCGAGGTAATTATAAAGATTTTTTGCAGAGTTGGCGGTGTTGTTCAGGCAGAGACTTGCAAAACACAGGTTGTGCCCTCAGTTGTTGTAAGGCTGAAAAGTTGGACGGTAAGTTCTCTTCCCTCTTCCCAAGGTAGTTGTTTTAACTGGAGTTACTGTTTCCCTCACTTCTTGACAAATTGGAGGCCAAGTTCAGCTTCAGTGGGGCACAAAGGCCAGGGCCAGGGGCTGGTGCAGGTAAAACAGGCTTCAGTAATGGCAGAAGTAGTAGTACTATGATTAGAGGCTTTATGCTTGGATCAGAGGTAAGAGGCCTCCAGGTGAAACCGGGTCAGGAGGAGTTTTGAGCTAGGTTCGCTGCAGGGTGGGTCTTGCTTAAAAGACTCCTGCCTTTAATTACCTTACTTAGAGCTCTATGCCCCTCCTCTCCACTCCCCTCAAGCCTCCTCCCTGAGGGAGCCTCATTTGGTGTTCAAGAGCACATTCCATGAGGGAGCACTTTTAACAAGGAGTATCCAAGATTATGGAATTTCAGTTAGGATGATTCCCATTCTCTAAGCTTCTGAGCACTGAGGCCTTTAGCTACACAGAGTGTCTGAGAATGTGGAGTTTTCAGAATTTGCAGGGGCTTCCCTGAACCCTGATTCTTCCAATCCTGCCCCTGTTAAACCCACAGTTGGTACTTTAGGGTCCCTGGGCTTTCATAATGGTCTGTTTTGATTTTTACAGCAGATTCCCTGAAAAGTGATTCTTTGGGCCTAAGGGTGTTAAGGCCTCTGTTGTGCCTCTATAGTTCCCTGATAAATTAGGTAGGGGCTTTGGATGGGAAGCTCCTGAAAGTGTATACTTCTTCCACTTTAGCCATGCCTAAGGCTGTTGTCAGTTCCTGTAGCTAAAATATCAAATTATCTAATAAAGGCAATTGGAATAGGGAGGTGGAGAGCTTGGTGAGTCTTAGGAAAGATGTAAGAGTGTTAGGATTCTGTTTCATGTGTCTGAAATAATTGGGTAAAGGGCTTAAAATAATTAAAAATGATCACTGTACACTTTGCCGGGCTTTGGATCAGAATTAGCAAAGAGTTGCTGGTTGGTTCATGTCTTATGGTTGAGAACAAAGAATTTATGGAACAAATGTTGAACTGCTTTGCAATGTGCTTTTTTACAGTCTGGGTTGTCTAGACTAGTTCCTGTGGAAGCAGTTTTAAAAGAGTTGAGAGGACAAGTTCAAGTCTAGAACAACTGTTAACTAAGTTTTGGATGCTCCTTTGATTCCTTTACAGTCTGATTCGCCTGTGGGGAGTTTTGTAGAAAATGGATGATTTTAAGTCTAGGGGTAGGTCTAGACGTATTGAGGGGGCAAAAGCAAGCGCAGTTTAGGCCAAGAACAGAGGTTAGGATGGAGCCTTCCTGCTTGAGGGCAGGGGTCCAGTCCTTTTATAAGAAGCAGACTAGGGGGCCTGCCTTTTCCAGCTAGGCCTAGATTCTCAAAGGGCAGCTCCTTTTAAGGAGGAGGGCGTCTCAGCTCAAAAGAAAATTGGGCATTAATCACTCAAGATTTCAGCTGCCAGGATATCATTCACTGGTTTACAGTCTTATTTCAGATGTCTCTTTTCAAGCTCTGCATGCCAGACGTTCCCCTCCACAAGGAAAGGTGCTCACAGAATCATTTCTTTGTTATAATATTCCAGAATGACCTGCCTTTCCGGCTGCTGTTCCACAAAGGGGGGCCTAGGATTTTCACAAGCAAATTTCCCTGTAGTTCCAAAGGCTCATTTCGTCCTCCAAGACAGACCAGAAATAGCCCTCAGTTTTATATCTGGCCTGTCCCAAGTTCCAAGATGTTGGCGTTACAACAAAGTTTTACCTCTGCTGGGCAAGATTGTTTGGATGTTCCCAAGTTTCTTCAACACTTATCTACACAGCGCTGCCTCTGCAAGCAAAAGTTGCAGGAAGTACCTGCGTTTTTCGAGCTGCTTATTCTCATTATCCAGCTCTCTGGATTTGTTGCAGGAAACTATAAGTTGCGCCCGCAGTGAAGCTTCAGGTTCTGGCTCAGTAAATTCTCTTTTCAGGCTCTAGACATTTTATTTATTCACTTTGGGGCTGCTGCTTACAGTTCTTACTCCTAGCCAGAGTGAACCTTCTTCAGCATCTGGAATATGTCATAGCATCCTGACTCTGCCTAAAGTATTCTGTGAGCTTCAATAAAAGTCCAGTCTAGTACCCTCTAGCAGACATAATATTTCTGGGTAGTCTAACTGAATATTCTGGTAGCCCAGATGGCCTTTTTTAACCCCGGACAAACAAAATCTCAACTTTCAGTTACTTCCATCCAACTATTGCTTCCAGTCGACCTGACTGCAAGGGGAGTCCCAAAGAATCTTTCCAGTTACTTCCATCAACTATCTCTTCAGTCGGGCTGACCTTCAACTGCACATCCTTCAAGCTGCAATGTGTATCTCAAAATGTGTGCACACAGCACTGCCAGAAAAGGGACACTGTATCATTCAAATAATACCTTTAAAATGAAGTGGACACAGCACGGCTCAGATTTGGACACTGTCATTCAAATAATACCTTGCATTCAAAAAGAAGGAATGTGTGGGCTCACAAATGCCTGGGACATTTCAAGGGGAGCTCATCACCGTGGAAGAGTGGATACAAGACAAGTGGCCTTGCCAATTCGACATTGCTAGGGATGGACCTCTGACAGAAATTGGGAGCAGTTCAGTTGCATTAATGGATTTCAGACAATACTCTATGTGAGGCAGGTGAGAATTCTGGCACATTTCACACATAGATGTCATGTGGTAGAGTGTTTCTTCCTGGGGGAACACGTGCTTGCATCACTAGTACACTGCAAGCTACAAGATTAACAAAGACTGATGACAGACATATCCTAAATTCAGGCAAGCAAGGTTTCTGCGGAGCTGGGAACTCCTTAGATTTTGTGTTACTAAGGCACAAGGTGTGGAACCCCACCGAGTGGAAACTGGATCTTCAAAGCATTGGATCCCCAATTGCAGTGGAGGATGGATCAGACATGGATCTGTTAATGAATGTCACTAAACCACCAGCTGCCAAGTTCTGTGACTTTCTCATATCCGCACAGGCTACTTGGAAAGTGGACGCTCTTGGTTTCCCACGGAAAAATTGGAATAATGGCGCTCTTTCTACCTTGACAGAAAAAATCTGGTGCTCTAAAGATCCAGACAACCTCTTCCACCAAGGATGATTGCTCCTAAAGCTCAGACAAGCCAAGCAAGAGATTAACCCACTTCTTTGAGCTCTCTTAAGAGGACTCCTCCATGGCCTTGTATCTTGTTTCAACCCTCCATCTCAGAGGAGCGGTTAGCACATGATCCAAGAAGCTTCAATCTCTTCATCCACCAGGCTGGCATATTCTCAAGGTCCAAACTCAATCTAACTCAACTTCCTCTCTGTTTTTGAAAATAATGATTACAAAGCCACTCAACAAGTTTTAAATGTGATTATATAAACTTGAAAATGGAAGAGAGAGGACAGTGTACAGGAAAAGATTTTGTTTTAAATTTGCAAGAAATTTTTTTGGATGGCAGCCCCAATATCTGACTTTTCTATTGGACAAGAGTTTGTCCTTCTCAACCATTAACTGAGTTATTGGACAAATTTTTTCATGCTATGATTGTGACCCATATTTGTTTGACATCCTTTGTTCATTTCATTTCTTAGACCCAAAGATTTTTCTTCCCGCTTCAGAGCTCTATAAGACCTTGATTAAGCAAGAACTGTGTTGGAAAAACTTCTCAATTTTGGAAAAACTTACTCGGCTACTGCCTTGGAGTTTTAATACTTGTGCTGGAAGATACTACTGAGTTGTGACCCATTTGTTCTACGGAAGGGTTTCTTGAGGGTTTTTTCTGTATGGAGCCCTTGCCCTTTAGGATTTTTCCATTTTTCCATCTTATCATTGGATTACTAATAGATCCTCCTATGCACGCGGTGGTTTTGGTTTTGGCACCGGCAAACTATTCATTTGGCCTACTTTTCCTTGCTGATCCCATCACAGGAGAAGGGAGAAAAGATTTTTTCAGATGTACACATAGGCAGTTCACGTCGTTATTATTTAGCAGGGGACAGGATTTCAGGAGCAGTCTCAGCAGTTGTTGTTTCTTTTGCCTTGACTTCTCAGGGCAAGCCTGTGTCTAAACAAACTATTTCTCAAAGTGGATTGGGTTTTGCATTTCATTTGTTATATTCCCATTTAGCAGGGAGATTCCCGTGGGAGATTGGGCCTCAAACACAAGGGGCTGCTGCCACTTCAACAGCATTTCTCAGGGGTGGCAACTAAGGATATTTTGGAGGCAGCTACTTGGAGTTCAGTACATACTTTCTCTAGCAGCATACACCCCCTTCCTCTCTACTTCTAAATCTGGGGCTGGTTTGCCACATCTTATTTGGCATGGCATCAGCGCCTGCTTCACCTTTCCTTGCCAGCTCCCCTTACACCTGCCCTGGGCGATTCCCAATGGTTAGGACTGCAGCAACAATGAAATGGAAACATAGTACAGTAGTTGTAGTTACCACCTATGTAGATGTTAGCATCCACGAGGATACCAGTCTCTGCATCCTCCTCCTCCTCTGTGCTTTGGTTTTGTGGTAGTGGTTAGGCTATATTCTTGTATATTTGTGTATGTTGCTTAATATGTATGGTGGTTTTTGTGCAGGGTTTTTTGGTGTTTGGGCCTTCTTTTTGTTGCCTTTTGACATCTTCTGGGGGCAAGAACAAGCCCGGATATATGGATCATGCGCGGCGCATTAGTACCCTCCTGGCCTGGCGTCTGTCTGTCTTGCCTTGACCCGAGCTCCATACTTTGGTATTCGGGCCGACTGGACAGCGGACTACCCAATGGTTAGGACTGCAGCAATGTGGATCCTCGAACATCTACATTTATGGTAGGTACAAAACTGTACTTTTCTTTTAAATATTCTTTGTCTTATATTTTTCCACAATTGATATACCCTTTTACATTTTACAAAAAACATGGTTGGTTGTCTCTAATTCTCCACAGTGTATACAGATTTTCCCCCGGATTTACGAAGCCCTTTTTTGTGTGCAGGATTAGTCTAAGAGCAATTTTTGGCAATATGGCCGACGTGTGATCCAGGAACGAGTTCCCGGGACATGCATATGAGCTCTTGGGCTAATCCTGCATGGACTGAGCTCCTGTATGTAAATTACTCTCATTTGCAGGTGAAAACCATGCAAATGAGGGTAATTTGCTATCCAGGAAGCTGGCAGCAATCCGTGCAGGACAAGTGTAGTCTGCAGAAATGTACTCGGTTAGTAACCGTGTACATTTCTGCAAACTACAAAACGGAGCTATGACAGCTCCAAATAAAGGCTGCATGTCATTGAGGAAGCATGTCAATGGCCAAGTAGATGGTCATTGGCATTGCAGTGTCTAAAAAATAAAAAAAATAAATAACTTTCATTTTTCTTTTTCGCTGATCTTGCCTGTTTAAGCATAGGCATAGCGCAGAGGCACGCAAACGGGATCAGGGGGAAAATAGTAAAATAAACCTAAAATAAGCATTCTAACTAAAAGCAGTATTCTGCCATGCAAGTCAATGGCAGGCAGAAGACCACCTGGCCAGTGAGTAATGGTTGCTAAGGGGGGAGGCTCAGTGTGGACATGCAACTATGCATGAGCAGACAATCCTATGCAAATGAGGGGAATGACAGAGAATCCCAGATGTCATTGCATGCCTGCACCCAAGAGTGTAGGACTATGAAAACCATTAGTGTAAGCCCTAGACAAAGCTGACATCAGAAGGGGGTGTGTCAGGCATGCTGTAAGCTAATTGGAGCACTGTGGCTCGTGTTTGCCCTTAGCTAAGCTAAGCTAAGGCAGGCAGTGTGTCTAGGGCTGTCCTATCTTACAACAAGAAAATCATGGTGTACACAGGTAGAACAAGCCAAAATCCTGCAAAACCTTGCATGTTTGCACGCAAGCACCAGGTGTAAAAAAAACAAAACAAAATAGGAAATAGCAGCTCCGTTCACATCTGAGCACTGTGTTTGCACGGCGTGCCCCGGGCTTAAACAGGAAGGCAATATGAAGGGGAATAAGCAGTAGGAAGGTAACCAAGGAGAACTAGCATAGCTGGCAGGTGAAATGTATCAGACTCAGACAATTACACATGCAGCAGCCCAGCCCAGGCCAGAACACCACTATAAACTATGCAAACACCTTTCTCCCCTTGTTATTTCCCAAAAACTCTGCAACACTTGTGTATACAAATGGGGAAATTTTAACAAACAAACCTACAAAATGAGAAGGGCTGCAGCAGGCAACATAGAATAACATGTGCAAGAGGCTGAGGGTGGTGAGGATGTGAATGCTGCTGAACAACCCACAGTGAGGAGACAGATAAGAGTATACAGACCCATGGTAATCTACCAGGGGCTACATGAGCTGGAGATAGTGGAACACTGTAGGGTGGACAGAGACCTCCTACAGCAAATTGTTGAGCTGTGCTGGCCACACCTGACACACCAAACTGGCCAAGTGGAACCCATCCCAGTGAATACCAAGGTATTTGTAGGCCTAGGTATACTAGCCACAGGTACCTCCCAAAGCACAACTGGGGATAACATGGGGATCTCACAGGCATCAGCATCTAGAGTATTCCACCAATTCCTGGATGCCATGTCAGCACATGCCAGTGAGCACATATATTTCCTCAACACCCGTGAGGTGTTAACCAGCAATATATGTCTCTTCCACCAAATAGCAGAATACCCTGGGGTAGTGGGTGCTATAGCCTGCACGCACATATGCAACAAACCACCACCCGATGAGCAGGGTAGGGTCTACATCAACCGCAGGGGCATCCCCCTCCATCAACTGCCAGGTCATATGTGATGGCCAGGACATTATAATGAATGTGTGTGCTGGCTGCCCTGGAAGCTATGACGATTCCCACATATGGCATCTTACGTACCAGAGATTTGCCAATGGAGACATCCCCTATGGTCACCTAGTGGGGGATGCTGGGTAGACACGAGTCATGGCTGATAACACCCATCAGAAATGCACACACATCTGAACAACAATGCCATAATGAGGAACACGCACAGGCCAGACATATAATAGAGCATGTGTTTGGGATGCTCAGGTCACAGTTCTGGTGTCTGGACACATCCGTTGGAGCCTTGCAGTATTCACCAGCTACATGTACCCAAATTGTTATGGTATGTGCTGTGCTACACAATATGATCCTGCAGAAACATCTGCAGCAGGAACAGCATGGGGCAGGGCCACATAACCCCCCACTAATGCAAAGGCCTGCACAGGCACAAAATGACCCAGAAGAGGAACAGCTGAAGCCTGCCCCAGTAGGCAGAATGAGGCATGCCCAGTATGCCCTGACCTTGGCAATGAGGCAATGCATAGCACATGCACTGACACAGTAGGGACCCAGGGAATGACACCACTCTCTGACTCGCACATACAGTAAAAGGGATGCCAAATATGACACTACCTGTGCTCAACCATGTATAGAGACTGTATGATGTGCATCTGATATAGGCGGCCCTCCAGCACCATATGCAACTCTGGCACACCCACAAGGTAAGTCAATCAACCTACCAAATGCCAAATGGAGTAGAATGTGCTGTTACCTGTAGCTATGGTATGGATGTGAGCATGCAAGGGAATTTGGTGGCTGAATATTATGGCAGCAGACAGTAGACACCCATAGTGGCAGCATGAAAACTGTAACACATACTGGAGTCACCATAGTAGCCAGTACTACACAGGGTGACAAAACCCACTGCTGGAAATGTGCTGTGTGACATGTGTCCATATGACCCACACATGCCAGTTAGGATGGTTCACATCCAACAACAGTCTCAGCCAGCAGGATAGGTGTAGACAAACCCAAACAGAGCCTGTGCCATGGCCTCAGAATGATGGCTATGGTTAACCCCCCCCCAGGCCTTCACAGATTGACCACAGCAGGGCAGACAGTGGAATGTTAGTTCTGATGGGTAGGAGTCAGACAATAATATGAAGGGCAACCAAAGCCATGATCTGTAGTACACTGATATGCCTCTAGTCAGCATGATAGTTAGCAATACAGAATGAAATGGAGTACCTGACATACCAGTTTGGTTATAGCGAATGTGTACATGTTTCACGTGTGCCCCCCACATTCAACATAGTTGCCAGGTCTGGGATTAGAACACCTACCTAAGTACTTTATTACACTACAGCGCAATGGAGATTACTGGGCTACAACCTTCCCAGAAGTGTATTTCTAGGTGGGTGACATCAGCAACCTTTCCAAAGTTGAGTATATGACTTGTAAGGAGTGTGAGTCAGGTGTGCCCCCCAACCCTGTGTAGTAATGTCGAAAGAGTCAGGTATGCCCCCCCCCCATCCTACATAGTAATGTAATAACAGTCAGGTGTGCCCCCCCACACATGTGTAGAAATGTAGAAGCAGTCAGGTGTGCCCCCCCGGTATGCAGAAATGTAGTAACAGTCAAAGCCAAATGATCAATGGATACCCTGCAGAGACAGCATGTTACCTGTTGGTGTACAACACAAAGGTCAGCACTACAGCACAGACTACCTGGACACGATCCACAAATTCAGTACAGATGGCCATACTGGGCATGCTCACACACTTAAACACATGAAGTCCATTACTGCAAACACCAGTGGACCAGACTTATCTGGCAGTTGCAGTTGTTAGTGCAGACACTTGTCAGTATGCACCACTCATGCCTTGCACACACAGTGGACAGGAATACAAACATATATGTCAGGACAATACACTAAAATAAGCCAAAGGTAGATGCACATAGATGTGTTTAAGAGGGACAGTGTGACAAGGAGCCTTCCAGGCCTGTCCCACCCAGCACACAACCAAAGGGCCCCAAACACATGAGGTGCAGATGTCACCCATTGCAGATACTAGCCACCAGTATCTGTCAGCATTACAGACTATGTGGTACACGTGCCAGCTGTGCAACATGACTGTACAAGGAAGTAGTTATCTAGTAGCTTTATACATGTACCTGTGACATATAACCTCATGTGTACCCACATGTGGCATGTCAAACCCTAGATGAATGGGTTATGGCCCATGTACACACTGCCCTCCCCATAGCCCTAATATGACAAGCCTGCTGAGGTCATCCAATGTGAAATACAGATTTGGGAGAGCTGTAGCCCAGTAATCTCTGTAGCGCATCCTGTAACTGCGTACTGCTGTAGTGTGATAAAGTAGTTAGGTAGGTATTCTAACTCCAGACCTGGCAACTGTGTGTGTGTGTGTGTGTGTGTGTGTGTGTGTGTGTGTGTGTGTGTGTGTGTGTGTGTGTGTGCCCGTCTGTCTCTGCTTGAGTAGAAAACAATGCTTTTTTAGAGTGCTCACACTCCTTACAAGTCATATACTCAACTTTGGCAAGTTTGCTGATGTCACCCACCTAGAAATACACTTCTGGGAAGGTTGTAGCCCAGTAATCTCCATCGTGCATCCTGTAACTGCATACTGCTGTAGTGTAATAAAGTAGTTAGGTAGGTGTTCTAATCCCAGACCTGGCAACTGTGTGTCTGTCTGTCTCTGACTGAGTAGAGAACAATGCTTTTTAGAGTACTCACACTCCTTACAAGTCATATACTTAACTTTGGCAAGGCTGCTGATGTCACCCACCTAGAAATACATCTCTGGGCAGGTTGTAGTCAGTAATATCCATAGCATGTCCAGTAACTGCATACTGCTGTAGTGTGATAGGTGTTCTAACCCCAGACTTGATAAGTGTGTGTGTATGTGTGTGTCTCTCTCTGACTTGAGTAAAAAACAATGCTTTTTAGGGTACTCACACCCCTTACAAATCATGTACTAACTTTGGCAAGGCTGCTGATGTCACCTACCTAGAAAAACACCTCTGGGATCATTGTAGAGCAGTAATCTCTGTAGCGCGTCCGGTAACTGTGTACTGTTGGAATGTGGTTTAGAACTGTGGTAGGGTTCCCTCCCCAACCATGGCAGTTCTGGATGTTTTGTGTATTGTTTCAATGTCTGTGTACAGAGCAATGAATTATATATGCGGGTACATGTGCATTTCCCCATACGAGATGTAGGCCAGTGTTGAACCGGTCTGCCTGTAGCCTGCACAGTGCATTATTACATGCCTAGCAGCTTAGTGTACTTACCCAGTGAGATGTCATGTGCAGATACTTGCCAGATGTAGCACTGCCGGGACTCCCTTAAACGTCATGTATGTCAGACAGAACAGTGGAATGCTGTACAGATGTATGTCAATATCTAGTGGGTAGAATGTGTCCATGGCACCACTGTACTATCATTATGTCTCAGGACAGACAGGAGAGTGTGTGTATCCAAAACCTATGGTGGCATGTGTATACCAGTCATTATGTGTTATACCCATCTACATGGCTGTCTACATCCATACTGTCAGGCCTGCTACACATGTTGTGCACTAAGGGATTATGTGTATACCTCTGGACTGTACAGTGTGTGTCCGAATTTCCACATATATTGGCCAATATCTCTGCTTCACTCCACAGGTGCATTACATGCTAGCGGCGGTACTTTACAATGATTTCCTTAGGATCTCTGTCAGTAGCCAATGGCACACATGTCATACGTAGATGTGACCTTCCACACACACCATGTCTGTGAAGACAATCCCAATGATTATAGCAATAGCAATAGTCTTGTAATATACCTGCTATACATCACGAAACCAGAAGACAAAGGTTGATAAATAACAGTAAATCCTCAAGGTATGGAAGAAAACAGGAAAACCTTCTTAATTTCCTTGGATTTTATTAGTCCAATAAATGTAAAAACCAGAACACTCTAAAAGCATACGCGCCAAAAAAACTATATTAACGCTTTTTCAAAACTGCGTTTTCGTTTTACAAACTGCACTTCATCAGATAAAAATGCAACTGTCTGCCCAGTCCTTATATACCATTGGTAATTAGAATTAATTAATTCAATTAAACCCAAATCAGAGCATTTGAAGTTTAAAAAGAGAATAAACCATTTTAAAAGAAATACAATATGATTAAATACAGTTTAAAACTGAACTAATTATTTATCTGATGAAATGCGGTTTGTAAAACGAAAACGCAGTTTTGAAAAAGCGTTAATATAGTTTTTTGGCGCGTATGCTTTTAGAGTGTTCTGGTTTTTACGTTTATTGGACTAATAAAATCCAAGGAAATTAAGAACGTTTTCCTGTTTTCTTCCATACCTTAAGGATACCTGCTATACATACCTGACATCCCCTTGCACTATGACTTTGGGACTATAGGGGCTGGGGTAGGGCTACACTCCATGTCCAGAAGATATGGTGGAATTATATGAACATATACTTATCCAGATAGATATATATATGATTACACATGTGTAGCACTTCCAATTACCACTGTTGGCAACCACCCACTATGAATCCCTACATCATGTGTGTGTGGTCCCTTTACATTTCCTGTGTGATGGACAGCCTTCCTGTGAGTGGGCATCAGTGTTACAGACAGCAGGTAGTGCAATACTCCTTACAGGAGAACCTGCACACTCAGGGCAGCCACAGATTTGTAGGAGGATCAAGAACTACAGACACACTCTGAGTAGAGTTGTGATATCCTTTGTATAGTACTGTTGTTACAGGGTGTGTGTGTGTGTGTGTGTGTGTTTGTGTACATACTAGTTTACCTTGAAATGCAGTCTGTCTGCATAGCTCACTACTGTGGGCCTATCCTCTTGCTGGACAGAGGTATGCCTATCATGTGTTGTCCATCCACCACACAGGTCCTGTGTCAAATATTACACTGGCAGTGTGTGTGTTGTGTGCTATCAGTACATGGCTACATCCATTTCTGTTTCTAACCAAAATTCCCTGACTAAGGGTACATTTCAGACTATTCTGTAATACCAGCACCTTGCTTAGTGCATGGCAACACTGTTCCACATATGTGCCTGTGTTCCAGCCTTTGTCCTCCATCTACATACCAAGCTTTGCACATATGTCATGCTGTTGGGGGTTGTTCTGTACTGGGCTGTGAGCATATCACACTGCCATTGTTGCCATTAGTCGTCTGCTGTTGTATCCCCCACACATACAGTGGGGCTGGGGCCATATATGTGTGGGTGTCACCTACACAATACATGTGTGCCCTTATGTACTCCAGAGGCCAGTGTATGTAACAGTGGTATATGGGCCTGTATTATTGAGTCTAGGTGGACAGCACCATAAATGACCTAGGCTGTTACAAAATGTGGGGGTATCAGGGGTGAGCTGTCGCAAGGTATCTGGATGTACAGCACCTTATAATTCACCTATATTTACATTACTTACATGAATTGGGGTACTGCAAGCCTACTGCCTCCTGCCATACAGACTGTTCTGTTTGTCGGTGTGCTCATGATGGTGTCAATTATGCCTTGTGATGTACCAGTTACAACCCATTTGAACACATAACTTCTTTACCACCTACTGAGTTTGTACAGAGTGTAGATTGAAGCTGCCGAACTACACACCTGCAATATATACTGTTGATTCTTTGGTATCCTGTGGCCCAGTCTGTCTTCACTAATCTTCAATTTTAAGGGTGTGACCTGGACAACAACAGTTGTGAACCTTTCCAGACTACTGTATTAGTGTAACTCTTTCACAGTTGCAGTACTCTGTTTATATGGTTGTCAGTGTCTGAAAAGCTATATGACATGGCATATAGAACTGTAATAGCACACAATTAACGGTTTCCCATTTCTGGAAACCTGTGTGTGTCGTCTTTCCTATGACCTTTCTATGGGTATATGTTGCAGGCAACGATTGACATTTGTATGGGTGGCCCAAATTGTGTCCAGTTGTTCAGGTGTTAACTGTAGCCATAGTGGCTGTTCCATATTGTGTGCACCTTCTACATATATATCATACTGTACATATATCTGCATGTGTATGTGTAATCACATGTATATATATATATATATATATATATATATATATATATATATATATATATATATATATATATATATATATATATATATATATATATATCAGTATATCTGTATCTGCATATCTGTGTCTGTGTATCTGTATCCTGGAGATGTTGACGGCTTCTACATATTACATGTCCTATGGGAGGCAGACTTTACTTGGTAGTATATTGCAGGGTGCACATGTTTGGCTGTGGGGGGCGATGCTTATTCATACGAGACATATAGTGTGTGGGGCCTCTCAACCACATTAACGGTGCATGTGGACATACATGTATTTGTTAATCTGCCATTGCTACCTACAGATGTATGGCCATATATACCGATATATATATATATATATATATATATATATATGTGTATATATATATATATATATATATATATATATATATATATATATATATATATATATATATCTGCTAACAAATATATAACTATGTCCGTATATACCTACATAGATATATATCTGTGTACACATATGTAACATGCGTTGTATATGTTGACATATAGATATAGACACATATATGTGTCGATTTAGGCATATGCATGCATATATGTGCATGTATATTGATATATATGTATATAGTGTTAGAAATATATATATATATATATATATATATATATATATATATATATATATATATATATATATATATACATACACATATATAAATATGTTGTGTCTGTTTAGAAATTAATGTAGTTACACACACATATATCTAGGTGTTGGTATACATTCTCTGTATTGTTGCATGACAAGACTGGATGATATGTTTATGAAAACATTAATTCTTCTTTATATCTGTCATGGCTTAGTGATAAATAACTTTGTGTATGGAGTGCAGGGTCCTGGGTTTGAGCCTTGCAGAAGCTGTTTATTTTGTTTCTGGGTAGAACACAGGCCTTTGGATACAGAGCGATTAAGGCACTTTAAAGCAGTTGTACATGGGTTTGCATGGAGGTTAGCAGTTTCTTCTACTCAGTTAGCTTTTAAATTGCTTAACCTGTGTAGGCATTGCTTAGCCCCACGCAAACAATCTTAAACCCGCTTTCTGCTGATTAAAAGTGCCTATTCCCACTTACTCCTGCACTAATGTCTTTAATAGAAAAGAAAAAAATGGTTGATAGGAAAGTGGTGAAAAAGGGGCACAAAGAGGTAAGACAGTAAGGGAAATAGCTAGGCATGTGCTGGAAGGGTGTAGGAAAAGCCCATAGCTGCCCATTTCTTCTATAGCCACAGCTGTGAATGTACACTGAATTTGGAGGATGATTTGGACTCTGAAACTCCTGGGAAAGGGGTGAGGACAACATAAATTTGTTGTGATGCCAATTAGACCAGATTACATGTGTCCAGTGGGCATGTGTGCAAAATGGACAGCTATGTGTAGGGATTTTTTTGTGGAAACAGATTGCCCTTTTTTTCAGGTGAGAGTGGGATGTTGGGGTGAGGTTGTAGGTATATTTGGAGAGGGAGGTTGGGTAGGTTAATAGACCAGGCAAACAAGACGCATACAGGGGAGGTATATGACACATGTGAGGCATAAACGCCTTGGACGGGGAGGGGTGATTGGAAGTCGCAAGTCCATGAGCCCACAAATGGAAACAGTGGGACTGAGGTCCCCACCCATGGGCAATCACCACATCACCTTCACGGCCCAACGATGGCTGTGCTGGGGCTGTGTAGGAGGGGCAGGCTTACCCTCTAATTGCTCCACTCAGCCCTCAAGCTGGCATAGCCACTCTCAAAACTCCAGATCGAGCTCCCTACTCACCACTACCCAGACATGTTGACCGGTGACAGGTTCCCTTCTGCACCCACTCCCGGGGGGGTGAGCCCCATCCCCTGTAGCGGTTCCACCTGAAGGTGGTGCAGGGCCATGGAGGAGGAGGTCCCAGGCTGGGCTCCAGATGTGCTGGTGCCTGGTGCCATGGCCAGCTGAGGTGGGACAGGTGGGCCCGCTGGGACCGGCCTTCCCATACGAGCTATGTTGTAGCAGGTTTATGACAGATATGGGTTAGTAACAGTCATCAGCATTCAGGATTAGTTATAACATATGCATAGGTATTCCCATTAACCCAATACACCGGATTTAACACAGTTGCAGAGCAAGCAGAACACATGCATATATGGAACAACAGTGGCCATTACAAGAGCATGCAGGTTACATTGATGGCAACAGGCCACCAATATGGGTGTATTTTAACATGGCACATGCATAGAAACAAATGTGAATATTTATAAACCATTGGGACATATTTCCCAAGAAAGGTTTGGAGTGTACACATACCAGTTGAGGAGTGTCATTGGGTTATTTTGCAGATATGGTAGGGGTGAGAGTGAGAATTCAATTAACAACTAATATATCCTTGTAGTTTTCACAACATTCTTAGTCACTGCAGTGATCTTTCCCTTACATCTATTATTTCACTACCCAAGGCCTTATATTGTACACTGGTATGTTTATAGATTATTACATACATGACCTGTGTCTTACATACAGGCGTGACAAGATGCAGTGTTAATGCAACATATGTTGAGAATTGCTGTCATACACTTTGGGTGAGGTGCTAGAATGATAGGTTTGTTTTCATATACATTCTATGACTATGTACACATTTGACTATCAGTTGTATGTCATTAATGGCTGCCTACATTTCATGGATTATCACACTGATTTTTCAGGGGAACAGGGTACCAGGCTGGTGATATGGGCCATTTATCTGGAATGCTGGACAGATTGGAACAGTTGTGGGGTATGAATATGCATACAACTTTCAATTTGAACATTCCTGCAAATTCTGTACAGTTGGGTGTAATTATGCATACAGCTTTCTATCTGATCATTGTAACAAAATCTGTACAGTTGTGGGGTATGATTATCCATGCAACTTAGTAGCACTCCCAGGATTCAAACCCCTGCTGTGTGTGACAAAAGATTATAACTAACATCACAGTGCACTGTGCTATCAGGGAATTGATATAAAGCTTTCTGCTGTTTTCTAAGTCTCCCTCACTTGTACAATATGACTGACCTCTTGGCACTTCCAACATTGTTATGCAGGACTTCATACACATTTTATCTGCATGCCAGAGTGTGGGTGACACTGCTTAAAATACAACAGTGCTATTTATAGTATGCAATAGTTTGCCAACATATGAAAGAAGAGTAAACAGAAGCACTCCAGGGATTCTACCTTTATTCACAGAATATTACACATTTATTTCTACTAGTACAACACTATCTAAGGCTCTTATATTTATTTGTTATGACAGTACATGCAGACTAATTACTAACCTGCCTCGTGATGCAGCCTTTGCAACCTAGCATCATGGGCTTGCTGGTTTGCTGCCCACTCATCAGCAGCTGTCAGAGAAATACAGTGATATTTAGCCATACCTATCCATAGTATACACAAGCTAGGCAATTATTAACTACTTAGTAGAATGAGTACTTACTCAGTACTGGGGCATTGGGCATCTGCCAAGACTCCTGGATCCACTGTTCCAGTACATCCCTCCTCTGCCGCTTCAGGTCAGCATGGTGGTGCCTGACCAGCTCACCAGTCTGGGGGATACCTGTGGCACTGGTGAGGTCATGGGCGAGACTGTCCCAGGCATCCATTTTATACTGCGAGCCCTGGCATTGGCCCTGCAGTAGTCTCTGCTCATGGTGTTTTACCAGGAGCCATACCATGAATTTTGACTCCTGGATGCCCCAGCACTGCGCTCTAAATCAAGTGCCTTCACCCACACTCCAGCCATTCTGCCTACAGTAGGAAGCTACAACCAGTTATGAGATGTATTCCCACCTGTGGGTTTTAAATACGGCCAATTTCCCACACTTTCCCATGATTGGCCGGTTTTGAAAAGGCTAAGCTATGGGCACACCTGCTTACATATAGTCGGCACTGCTTAAAGAAGTATACCACTAGGCAGATTGAATTGGCTCTCCTACACATTGCTTACACTTACTAAGTTGAGCTGTGCTGTGGTTAGCAGTGCTTAATAGTTAATTAGCACTATATTTGCCTTTTGGCAGTTATTTATTCTTCATTACAGGTTATATATGTGCCTGGTATCTGTGATTCATGTGTACATACACTGTATGGGGAACTGGGGACTTCTACACTTTATTACACTCACACCTCAATTCTGTGCTTCCTGCAGTACTCCAGTTCACATATTTATGTTCTGTGGCAGGATATATAACATCACACTGTACATAGATTCAGTTCACATGTTTGGTTTGATTTTCCTGCAGTGAGGATTAGTTTGCTGATGCCTCATTTATGTCTATTGCTAAGATGGTTTAGTGGTTAACTACTGTGACTGTGGTGTATAGGTTCCTGAGTTCGAGCCATGCAGTAGCTGTTTATTTTGTTGCTGGGCAGAACACAGGTCGTTGGGTACAGAGTCATTAAGGCACTTTAAAGCAGTTGTATGCGGGTGTGCACGGGTTTGCTCAGAGCTAAGCAATGCTAACCTCCAGTTACAGTTTCTTATACTCATTTAGCTTCTACTTTGCTTAATCTGTGTAGGCAATACTTACCCCCACACAATCACACTTAAATACGCTTGCTAGTGCTTATTTTTTTTTTTTATTTTATTTATTTAACATTTGTTGACCGGGAAAGTCCGACTAGGTTCCACAGATCCTGTTTTTAGTGGAGGCCCGGGGAGAAATGCTCCAGAAGCATGTTTTTAGAATGTGGGAGGAAACCGGAGTACCCGGAGGAAACCCACGCGAATGCAGGGAGAACATGCAAACTCCACACAGAAGGCACCCAAGCCGAGAATCGAACCGGAGAACCTCTTGCTGTGAGGCGACAGCATTAACCGCTGCACCACTGTGCCGCCCTTATATATATGCTTACTACTGCTTATTTGTGTTTAAACCTGCTTACTAGTGCCTTATTCATTATGACAATGACACTTCACATGTGCATTTAATGCAGTACTCCAGTTCATATTTAAATGTTATTTAGTAGGTTATATAGCAAAAAGATGTAAAAATATGTTCATATACAGATTTCACATGGAAAATGGTATGTGACACAGTGGGACTCGAACTAGGAAAGCTTCTTCATTAGGCGGATGCTCTAACCACTACACTATTGCTGTGCTGCTTCATTTGCATATATATTCCTTGTTATCCTCTTCAGTCTTTTAAGCTGCTTTAACTGTAGCTAAGCAATGGGCAAACCTGCGCACCTATGGTTAGCTGTACTTGGGGTTTTAAAAAAAAAAAGGGTTTCCTAATTTTTTTATATGTACTGTTGCTGTTGTACACATGGGGGACTGTTGGTGGGGATATGCCGACACCTATGAGCAGTCTTGCTCATTTATTTGCAGTTTCTGCTATTCTACTTTGCAGGGGCATGTTTATTCTGAGAGCTGTCTTCTCAGACACACCCCCTGCACTCATCCATTCTCCATGTAGGATTAGGAGGTCAGGCAGCATGCCTTCATTAACATGCATGGCACGCTGCCGTACATCCGGGGGGGGGTCTATCTTTTCTTGTTTTGTATGGCATGTTTGCTGTAACTGGGAGCCTGTTTATTGAGAATCTCTTTAACAATTTCATTCCTGGTGCCTGTGTTTGCACACTACACTGCATAGTTGAATGTTTTCATGTGGAAAGACCACCCTGGTCACAGTGATGACATAGTCAGCAAGTAATTAAAACAGGATATATTCAGTTATTGATTTTGACTTTTGTATAAGCTATACATGGTGTGGTGCATAGTGCCACATTGTGCAATAAAGTAGGGCCATTAAATGATGTTAAGTACAATCTAGACAAGTGAAATGCATAATAATTAGCCAATCACACATGGTGGACCTACAGCAGACCTGTATAAAATATGCATACACCGTACATTCTGATTTTCTCCAATACTCTGGACCACTGGAGCACAGACTTGGGAAATTTAACTAAGATAATGCTAGGGGCTGCTGCAGGTCTGCTACATCTGTATGTGCTAGATGCTGAAATCAGTGTTGTTGGTGCTGCTGACAATAGGCCTAGACTAAGAAGGAGAAGAGTGTTCAGGCCCAGGTAACCTTCCAAGATCTACATGAGCTGGAGATTGTAGAGCACTACAGGATGGACAGGGACATATTACAAGAACTCACTGAGATCTGCTGCCCTCAACTCACAGTCAGAGCCAACAGAGGGGAACCCATCCCAGTAGAAGCAAATCAATTTGCTCTTCCTGTCCTAACTTACAGTTTTGGAGTGATTGACTGGCCCCAAAAAGTGTTGGATAGATTAGATATCAAAACAAGAAGGGTGCTTCATGCTCACCAAATGATTAATAAAAATAAGTGTATACCATGATTATATATTACCCATTCTGAAGGAGGGCTGGGCCTCCTTGAAATTGATTACATGTACAGATCTGCAATTGTGGGGCTTACTGACCTCACAAGATCCAAATGTTTTGAAAAATGAGGAGAATAAATTTAAGATGACTTCTCTGCTTAATTTTGCAGAAGCATATCCATGTCAAGCAGGAATGGAAATCAACCCAGAAGTAGATAAAAAACAGGCAGCAACTGAATGTGCCAAAAAACAAAAGAAAGAATATAAGGTGAAGGACCAGATGAGAAGGCAAGAAATTTGGAAAAAACATAAATATAGTTGCAAGTATAGAAAACTTCTGTAAGAATCTCATGTTGGTCAGGAATGAATGTAGGAATGGTAAAGGAGAGTCAAATTCAAACAAAGAAATGAAAGGTTAATATTGGCAGCCCAAGATAGTGGACTATGTACACGGTGGTTTATAAAATCCATTGAACATGTGGGAAAAACAGACAAATGTAGGTTTTGTAATACTGAATTGGAAAAAGGCATTCAGCTTGTTGCTGACTGCAAAACACTAATGGCAGAAGGACTGTGTACCGAAAGGCATAATAAAATGGCAAGACTGTTGCACTGGGAATTGTGCAAACATTATGGAACTGAAGTGGCTGAAAAACACTGGAAACATGAGCCACAAAGCATCATAGAAAATGATGAAGTTAATATCACATGGGATTACCCATTACCAACAGTCCAAAATATATAGCCTAGAAAACTGGATATTGTGGTCCAAGAAAAGAAGACAGAAGTAGCATTGATTATTGAAATTGCTACACTCATTGACTACAGTGCTTTGCGTACAGAGAGACACAAAGTTATAAAATATCAGAATCTGCAGGCAGAAATGAGAGTAATTTGGAAGAAAGATACCCAGACAGTTCCAATAGTAGTAGGAGCAATGGGTCTTATAAAAAATAATTTACGATCATATTTGGATATGTTACAAATATGTGTAACTCCATATGAACTGCAGAAAGAGTCATTACTGAACACATTGTAGGTGCTGCAAAGAGCACTACTGGCTGACATCAAAGATTGAAACAATACTAATTTCATGAACTTTAATTATACTTTGACTTAGGAAGGACTTGGAGAAATTAAGAAGGTAGAAACAAAGGTATGTGCAGCCCTTGGGATACTAGCTACAGGTACTTTTCAAAGATGAACTGGGGACATGTTGGGGGTGTCACAGGCATCTGCATCCAGGAAACTCCACCAGTTTCTGGATGCTATGCTACCACATGCCAGTGTGCACGTATCCTTTCCCCTCTCCCCTAAGGTGAGGGCCAGCAATATGCAAGACTTATTCTGTGCAGCACACTACCCTGAAATACTGGGTGCCATAGGCTGCACTCATGTACACATCAAGGCACCATCTGGAACAGGATATAATCTATGTCAACCACAAGGGGTACCACTCCATCAACTGCCAGGTCATGTGCAATGCCCAGGGAATTATCCTGAATATGTGTACTGGCATCACTGGCAGTTATTGTGACTCCCATAACTGGCACATATCACAACTGTACCAAATGTTTGCTAGGGGGACATCCCACATGGCCATTTACTGGGGGATGCTGGCTATGCACTGGAACCCTGGATGATGGCACCCATCAAAAATGCATACACACCTACAGAAGAACACCATAATGAGGCACATGCACAAACTAGGAACATCATAGAGTATGAGTTTGGACTTCTGAAGTCATGCTTCCAGTGGCTAGATATATTTGTTGGAGCCCTGCAGTATTCTCCAGCCACATGTGCACAGATATTCACAATATATGCTATGCTACACAGTATGATCCTGTGGAAACAGCTGCAACAGGATCAATAAAGGGAAGGGACACACAGTCCCTTACCAGCGCCTGGCTCACCACAGCCACAGACACAGGAGGACTTAAAGGAGGAACCCCTTGCTGATGTCCCTGCAGGCAGACATAGGCATGTTCACTTTGCCTTGGTTTTGGCTAAGGGACAACACATAGTACATTCACTGACAACCTAGGCACCTAGGGCCTTACACCTTACTCCTACTTACATACAGAAATTAAAATAGATGCCAGACAACCCACACACACTGTACCTATCCATGTATTGGTTGTACTGCTTGCATCTGACAGAGTCAGCCCTGTCCGACAGTTGTGATATCTGCTGCTTTTGCAAGGTAAGTCCATAACCTACACAGTACTTGTAAGGATTATTATGATATGGCATTGTATGTATGGATCTGGTACATTATGCAAATAAGTGTAGTGGGCTACTTAGAGAGAAATAACATCCACATGGGACTACAGATACCCATTAAATATCATGTTTCCATTACTATTTACTAGGCCTCAATGATGGAATATTCATGCAGTCCTGCTGCAATAGATTAATTACTGGTACATCACTCAAGGGGAATATTTGACAGTGGGGTTGCATGATAGTCAGACTACTGTGTATCCCAGCAGAACATATGGTGTTGTTCCCCTACCCACAACACAGCACTGTTCTCTTGTAACTGCTGTAACAGTAACTCATCAATGGTATATCAGCATTGCAGGCCGTTTCCGGACAGTAACATAGAAATTGAGTATGCACTGTATGTCTTACTTAACACAGGAATAACAATGTACATATTTAAGAAGGTGATTGCGTGATGAATGAGCCCTTTCTGTCAAGCTGCTTGTGTGGCTTAATGGACAAGGGCAATTGTCTTGTGTGATGGTGTTCATGATGTTCTTCATCTCACATTGCTGCAGTCCTTACATATGGGTAGTCCGCTGTCCTCGGTCGGCCCAAATACCAAAGTATTAGGCTGACGTCGGTCATGGGCGCTCAGAACTGACATCAGAGCATCAGGGTATAAAAGCGCATGACCGACGTCATATCCTCAGTCTTTTTTGCCACATGGTCCGATGCAGAAGCAGCGTTGCAAGTGCCGTTCGGCGTTCTGAAATTTTCGTATTCTGAGTTTCAGACCGAATCCAAGTTGGCTAAGTACCCCGTTGGGGAATATTTTAGTTTTTTTTGCCTCAGTTAATTCCGGATGTCAGAAAAAGTGAATAATTGTATTTCTTGTGGGAAACAGATACCGCATAGGGATTATCACTCTCTTTGTATTCCTTGTTTGGGACCTGAGCACGTGGTAGTCGGGTGTCGCTGTTGTGCTAGGTTTAATAAACGCAACATCAAACGTAGGTTGGATTGCGCTAGGCTTGTCTTTGGTAAGCGGTGTAATTATAATATGCCGTCGGATCCTCTGACGCCCGCTACCGCGAAGAAGCACAAAGACAAATCTTTAAAAACCAGGCAGGATGAGTCGTCCGTTCCGGACGCCAGTTCTTTAGAAACTACGGTGGAATCTGTGGATCCGGCCGAGGTTTCGGTTGAGTCTCAGGGGGAGACTTTAATTTTGCAAGATGTGGCCTCTCAGGAGTCAGGTCAGGCTGAGGGGGTCTCTCAGGTTGCTGTTCTCCCTTCCTTGCCTAAGGTGGTTAGGCCTTCTCCTTCTGTTTCCAAGGCTCCTTCCAAAGGCAGGACTGGTTTGCCTTCCACTGGTGTCAGTCCTAGTTCTGCAGGTTCTGTGCCTAAAAAGCACATGCTTAAAATGGCAGAAGATTTGATTACTTTAATTAGAGGTTCTATGCCCCCTCCTGATAAGAGGCCTAGGGTGGAGCCAGAGGTGGAAAGTTTGGATCAGGCTTCAGATGACTCAGAGTCTTCGGCTGAAGACATTCAGGATTTTCCTCCTTATTCTGATTCTGATGCAAGATGATTCCACTCCTTCTGCTTCTCCTCCAGAGGATTTTTCTTTTTCAGAGACACTACATTCTATGAGGGAGCATTTTAAATGGGAAGGTCAGGATTTCTCAGATTCCTGGAAGAGGCTTAGGGAATTCTTGTTTTTACCACAACATAGACCCTTGGCTATACCTCCTGTTCTGGATGTTGTTCAAGACGTTTTCTCTGAGGCTTCCCTTAATCCAGATTCTCTGCCTCCTGCGCCAGTTAAACCAGACAGGTATTACAGGGTGCCTGAGGCTCATAAATATCTGTATAAGAGTCCTAGAGCTGACCCAGAGACTATTAGCCAGGGACCTAAGGGTGTCAGAGCTTCTGTTGTAAAGAATCCGGTTCCTATAGATAAAGAGGCTAGAGCTTTGGATAGATGGGGTAAAAAGGTGTATACCTCTTCTACTTTAGCAATGAGGGCTTTGAATTGCCAGTTTCATATGTTGAAGTATCAGAATTTCCTCCTTACTCAACTAAAGTCTAAAGTGGATGCTTTGGCGGAGGGCATAGAGTGTAAAGAATTACAGGATTTGGTACATGTCTCTGAACAGGTGGGTAAGCATTCTTTGCAATGTGGTTTTGATGCTTTACAGGCTTCTTCCAGGGTGGCTGCCACTGGTTCAGTTCTACGCAGGCACGCCTGGCTTAAGGATCAGAATTTGTCAGAGCATGTTAAAACTAGAATTTTGGATACTCCTTTACAGTCTGAAGTTTTGTTTGGTTCCCCTGTGGAGTCGGTCTTGAAGAAAATGGAAGACAAGGCTAAGTCCATGCAGACTGTTAAAGATTTTTTGCAGGTGCAGCCTCCAAAGTTTAGTAGGAATTGGCCTACTAAGGGGTGGGCGTATCCTTCTTCTGATTCTCAGTCTAGGGGTAGATCTAGACGTGGTAGGGGCAGAGCTCAGAGTACTTTCAGGCCTAGAACATGGAGTTCACCTGCACAATCTACAGGTGAGGGCAGGGGCCAGTCCTTTCGTAAACAGGCCCAATGACCTGCATTTTCAGCTGCCAGATTCTTCTTGCCTGGCAGCTCCTTTGGGAGGAAAGTTAGCACTCTTCAAGCAAAACTGGCTTTTAGTCACCCAGGACAAATGGGTACTGGACATTTTAATCCGAGGCTACAAGTTCTATTTCCATACACTGCCTCCTTTCAAAGGCATGCCAGACGTTCCTCCTCAGCAAAGGGTAGAGGCTCACAAGCAGATTTCTTTACTTCTTCAAATGGGAGCTATACAGCCGGTCCCTCTGTCAGAAGTGGGCCTAGGATTTTATTCTCGCCTGTTTCTAGTACCAAAGAAAGGAAACACGTGGAGACCGATTTTGGATTTATCTATCCTCAACACATACCTGGACATCCCAAAGTTCAAAATGTTGACGTTACAACAGCTTTTACCTCTGTTGGGCAAAGATCACTGGATGGTAACTCTGGATCTCAAAGAGGCTTATCTTCATGTTCCTATCAGGCCCAGTTGCAGGAGGTACCTGCGTTTTCGGGCTGGAACTTTACATTATCAGTTCTCTGCATTGCCCTTTGGCTTATCTACTGCGCCCAGGGTGTTCACAAAGGTTCTGGCTCCAGTGATAGCCTTCTCCAGGTTGAGAGGAATACAAATTTATCCTTATTTGGACGATTGCCTGATTCTTGCTCAAGACAAGTACGAACTTCTTCATCATCTACAGTATGTGATGGCAGTGTTAAGGTGCCTAGGGTATACTGTGAACGAAACAAAGTCCAGTCTAGTACCCTCTCAGGAAATGTGCTTTCTGGGTGTGAGACTGAATACAGCTTCCCAGATGGCTTTTTTGACCCCGGACAAGCAAAAGAACCTTACTCTTTACTTCCATCAATTGTCTCTACGGTCCAGGCTGACTGCAAGGACAGTCCTTCAAGCCTTGGGGTTCATGGCATCTTGTATCCTGGTGCTTCCCAATGCCGAACTGCATATGAGGAAGCTTCAATGGTATCTCAAAAATGTATGGACACAACACTGCCAAGATCTGGACACTCTAAAAATTGAAACAAACTTGTAACCCCACGAAATGGCTTGGTACACGAAGAAAAGCACAGTACCAAGAATATAGTTCCAACTGCTTTATTCAATACGGAATCCACTCCACGAACTCAGTACTATGCAAAGTACTGCACACAGAACTCAAAACACATATGTAAAATTTGATTAGTTCTGTAGTATGATTAGGAAAAATTTTTTGGAAAATTGTATAATTGTTTAATTATTTGTACCATTGAATGATCATTTTTATGGTGTATGCATGCATCACATTGGAATTGAGGTTGAATTCCATCAGCCCTTGTATTTTAGTCACTCAGAATACTTCTCAGTACATTGATATTTTAACATTTTAATATTTTATATTCATTTGGTACCAGATACTATACAATTTA